>NW_012156629.1:6936-22317 GCF_000151545.1 Saprolegnia parasitica CBS 223.65
GAACGTCCGCAAACATCGGGCTCGGCAGAAGCGCTAGAATCGGCGCCACCAAGTGCAGCAGCGCAGGTTGGAACGCCTCGGCGCCGTGCGCGCCACGAGGTGTTTGGCCTCGCCCAAGCGACCTTCTTTTGCTGCCGAAGCGTTTTGAGCTTCTGCTTGGTGTGCTGGACCTTTTTGGTCGTCGCCGGCAAACTCGGAGCGTCGTAAGAGCACGCTGCGCGCTCGAGGTGGAGAGCTCGGTCTCGAGGTACGCGTCTGTGAGACCCGGCATGACATAAAAGTCCGTCACGTGGTCGTGTACCGTCAGCACCATCTCATCATACATCGCAGCCGGCGGCGCGAGGTCGACACGAACCAGGCCTTGAGGCGCGTCCACTCGCTCGCAAAGGCGTCCTTGGCCGCGCCATGCATGACAAGCGCTTGGTGCGAGACCACGAGAAGGCTATGAAGAGCGTCGTCGTCTCGGTCGAACGACGCGCCGGCAAGATCGTGCGCAGGTGCGGATACCTGCGAGCGACGGCTCATCGTAGAGAGCCGCGTCCGTGTCCTTCGTCGTGCGGTTAGTCAGCGGCAGAGGCGACTGCTTAACAGCCTCATGTAGGCTGTTCAGAGCTGGTCCGGAACGAGCGCGCGCATGCTTCTTCCTGGCACAAGCACGTCATGGAGGAGGTAATGCACCTACAGCGGCAGACGAGAAACCTCAGTCGAGTCAGGAGCCTAGTCATTCTGTGAGACTCGAGTGCCGTCAAAGACGCGTGGTACCTTGTGCCCAACGCAAACCAGCGCCACGTCGACACCTGGAAGAGCGAGGTCCGGCGAAGCACGCCGTGGACCATGGGTACGGTTGTTGACCGCCCGAGAAGCTCCAATCGTTGGTAGCTCGAGCAAGAGATTCGCGGCGGGCGAGAGGTTCGTGATGTCGTCGCGGTGGTCTTGGTGCTGGCTGCCGTGTGCAAGCAGAAAGACGTCAAGTGCGAGGCGCTCGAGACGAGCCACGAGATGACGCGCGCACTCCGAACGCGACGCAGCGCCCACTGCTGCGGCGGCGGCGTAGCTCGTCGTCGTGGCGACCATTTTGGAAGTGCCCTTGCTATTGGTATCCGGCTATTTATCCGGATGCCTCGAAACGCCACGAGCGCGACAAGGGTTGAGGGCTTTGTCCGCACTCCTCGCACAAACTCTTGAGGTTGTCGCTGCCAGCGTTTGTCTCTTTGACTAAATACCTCACGGCGCGCAGACGCCCAACGTAAAAGCAATGGTCTTTTCATTGCCTCGGCGGCGAAGCTGCGACAGCGCTGCATCGACGCCAGCAACCACGACCCAATACGGATGCGACAAGCCTCTTGCACGCATGAATGCACGTACTAGTACGCCAAGGCAGTACATGTAGTGCCAACGCTCGATGGCTGCGACGCTGCTCAACATCAGCCCGCTTGCGACGGCCGTGCCGTGCGGCCGTCGCAAGCGGGCACCTGCACGTGCGCACGTGTAGCGTAAAAGCGCAATGAGCAGCGCACTGTGTTGCTATACTAATCTTAAAAAAGAACTGCGTATAGCCTTTGTCGTGCTCGCCTTTACACTTGTTTTTACACGACTGAACGCTTGCACCAAAATGAGACATTCTCCGAGTGCCACGTCATAGGAATCGACATTTTGCATACGAGGACGCTTATATGCCATCACACACGTTGTGACAGTAGATCACCGCGAGAGCGGAAGCCCGATCATTGTGAGCTACCAGCCTCTCGTTCCAATCGCTTCACAGGATGCGATGGCGCTGGACGTAATAACTCCATGGACGTTGCTCGGAATCGAAATCTTGATCCAGTGGAAGGGAAATCGTCGATACAAGTGCAAAAGACGAAGACTACGATACATGCCAATGCGGTCCTTTGCTTCTTAACGTTATAAATGCGCTTTTTATCTGTTGTCGAGCATTGCGCGCGTTGTAGTACAACGGCAGCGGTAACATTGACGCTTCCTCCCAATAGGTAACCAGTCTCACTAACTCGCGTGTGCACGCTTGCAGCATGAACTGGGAACGTGGCAAGGTAGCGAACACAATATTTATGGCAATTTGCTTTTTAACGCCTAAAGAGCAATGCTATCTGTGCGTTGTCGATCATTGCTCGCGTCATAAGACCGCAGTGGCGGCGTAGCGTGGTCTGCTCTGCTCCCCAAAGTGTCTTCTATCCATGTACCGAGTATGGGCGATTTCATTTCAAACGCGAGATCGGCGGCCGAGCTGCGTCGGCTCGCGGGTGGTGGTCAAAAATGGCACTCCGATCTTTTTCGTGGCATGTGCCATAAAAAGATCTTGGATCGCGCCTCGCTTCCGCTGCACGGCGACGCAACCTCTCTCTTCGCACTCTCCACAGCGTCCTCTACTAGTATAAGCTATACCAATCTACCCAACCTTGACGATTTCATTTTTAAACGCCGTAGAGTCGACCTCGCGACCTGGTGGGCCAAGAGAAAAAATGATAAAATTGAAGAAAAGTGAAAGAAATGTTCCGTACACTTGGTGTTGAGTGGTGCTTCTCCGCACAACCTAGCCTGTAAGAGCCACAAGACTGTAGAATGGAAACCATTCGAGAATTGTGTTTGCTGATTACAAGGCGTCGGGTCGTACCAAGCAAAGCACCGAATTTCAACCGCCAGTATACGAAGCACGCCGGAAGTGTTTCTTCAACACTTGCCAAGTCTAACAGCAACGTTTGACAATGTCAAAACGGTCTTTGGTTGTATAAACCAAAAACGTCCTGGATATCCCCGGGAGGATGCCAGCCATATTGCCTTTGACGCGCTTGTCCCAATATAGCTACGATCTTGATACGGAATCAGGTCGTTTCGTGTTCCCCACGTAGGATTTGCAGCAGACTGCCGATCGACTTCCGGGCAAGCTTCTATGCTTTCTGGAAGGTCCTTCCGCAACGCATAATGACGTGGCACCCACAATGGCCATATAGACTGTACGTGGCAGCGTGCAAGGACCGCCGCCGAGAAGAAAGTATACCCGGCGATTCGTACAAGATGGCGCGGTATCATGCTCTAGGAACCAGTCGAAGAGCTTCGAGTGTACGTAGTATTGCCTTGCATCCAAGCGTCTCTGCAAAGAAGAGCAAGCGCATATATCAAAAGCACTGTATTTTTCATCAGCACCGGTTCAAAAGCTGCTCCAAAACATCGCACAGCTGGTACATGTACTGCCGCCTTGACAAACGTCGTCTGGATTTGCACCAAGAAAAGCTGGAGCGCGACGCCACTCTTGATGACCAAGATCTCGAGCCTCAGAGACTTGGACCCTTGACGTAGCTGAGGGGCGGTCCATAGCGACCCTAAAATGGGCGATGATGTTGATGGGTATGGAGGCACGCCCGCGACACCAGCTGCACACGCTCGCCGAGACCAGCCGCAGCAATCTGGCGCGCCACGGGCGTACTGTTCCCTCGAGCGTGCTGGTACGCTGAAACGCTTCGAGACATGCGCGTAATGGCTTGGACGTTGGGCAAGGCCATTGGTGTCGAGCGAAAACGCAGCACGGAAGCACCTACGCGACTTGACCTGGAGCGCACTTTCTGGATTGAGCTGTTTCTTGGGCAAGGACGGAATGACCTCGGCAAAACAGAGGCAGACGCCCGAAAACATGCTGGCTCATCGGGTTGCAGCCCACCCGCTGGATCGGAACGAGATTGGGCATGACGCATTCGCCAACGATTTCGCCGAGTGTGCGACGGTCTCCTTCTCGAAGTGCTTGCCCAAGAACTCTTGTGTGATATGAGCGGCTCAAGGATCGAGCGCAGCGTCGTGGGGTGTTGGAGGCGACGCGCTTCCACATCTGGGGCGCTTCTGGCGCACACCGCACGACGCAGGCGCGCCATGCTGATCCTCTGTGAGACACAAGTGGCAAAAAGGCAGTGTACCTCGTGTCAGACGCGATCAAGCGGCGCGTCGATGCCGCAAAGATCGAGGTCAGCGACACGCTCGCGTTGTTGACGCCGCGGCTCGGACTGGGGCGCACGCGGCGAATCCTGGCGAGCGCCAATCGTGCGGGTCGTCGACGAGCGCGGTCTCTGCCAGACGGCGTGGGCGTCGAAAGCTACAGTAGAGATCGGGGATGAGGTGACGTTGGCCGAGAGGTTTGCGGTGGACAGTACATGGTGTTGCTGCTGTCGTGAGGTAGACTGCCATGTGCGAGCAGCTAAGCACGCTGCGGAAGGTTGTCGAGGTTGTTAGCATGCGGTTCAGTGCTACCAGACGTCGCGCGCGCTCCAAGCTCGACGCGCAGCTTCGTCTGCCCCTTCGGCCGCAGAGTCGTGGCTCGTCGTCGTCGCCATGGCGATCATTTTGGAATTACTGGCTGTCATCCGGATCATGTCCGGACAATTTGTCGAGGTTTGCGAGAGCGTGGTCGAGAGCTGGGGTCAAGGAATTGGGTCGAGGCCATCGTCCGCATTCCTCATATCCGTGCTCGAGGTTGTCTCTGTCGGCGTTTGTCTCGGTAAACTGAATACCTACCTCGCAGCGCGTAGACGCCCAACGTAAACGCAATGGCCTTTTCTGCCGCTACGGCTCCATAGCTGCAACCCATACCATAGCTGCAAGCGGTTTCCATCAAAAGACCTCTTGGCCGCACGAGCTTAGTTTCGCCGTCCACAGTCAAAAGGGCGTCCGCTTGCGACTGTCCTGCCGTGCGACCGACGCCGTGGAGCGCACTTTGCGGCGTGAACAATGTCCGAGGTTGCTGTCATTATCTTTCACGAGCACCGCGTATCGCCTTGGTCTTGCTCGTTTGATCTACACGACTAAACGTTTGCGTGGAAAGGAGACATATTGAGGCGGCGACGTGCCTGCTCTGTTGATCTTACCACACTAGGTGGCAATCGGTGCAAGAGCTACAGACACGTTATCGCGCGCACCCGATAGCTCCACCCGACTTTGGCATGCGGTAATTGTACATTAGAGTGTCTGGTAACGTTGTCTGGATGCGTCATCAGAGCGCGCGCGAGCTTGGGCAAAAAAGAGCCGCGCGTGATGCAAGCATCGGAATCAAAACGTTGTAGCGCAGCCCGTGCGCGTTCGATTGACACCACAGTATTTAAAAGCAAATGAGACATACCATAATTCCAAGTAGTGTGAGACCAAGATCGCGATTATCAGACCACAGACGCGTCAACACGACGTAGGAGATATGAATATCTCTCTAGACATTCACTGAATGGTGTACATGTCGTTTCCGACGCTGGACGCGGCGTTCTCATGGGCAAATCCAATTTCTCACTTTTTGGAGGTGGCGCGAAAAATGTCCAAAAACTATACTAGTACACGATATCGAAAGTTTTGATAGCTCCAAGGACCCCAATTCTACCTGCCACCGTTGGCAATGAATCTCGACAGGGGCTGCAATCATTAGTTGGGCCGCGTTGTTGCTTGGGCACTCACACCAAACTCGAGCTGCCGAGCGTCGGTTTTCCCAAAATGCAGCACGATATTTCGATTCAATATAGGTTGAAATCGCGGGAACCGAGGACGTCGTCTCTTTTTGATTATGTTGGCAAGCGTGTTGCTTGTGGCCGAGGAAGGCATCGCGCCCGCAATACGCTGCGTATCTAAATGCAGGCCAACGTTGAAAAGTAATCGCTTAGGAATTCAATTTTGTCGGTCTCAATTTTCGAGTGCTGGCGCCGCGCTGGCGGATCGAACAGAATGAAGTTTGAAAATGAAATGGCACATACTTGTATGAGTGTTAGACCACACTTTAGGGAGTACAAAATGCTATGTGACGTCGCCGCGCGAGCTCTGCAGCGAGAGTTCTTGACAATATATTGAACATACTATTTGTAGCCAATATTTCCCGGTATAGTGTATGCATTCAAATAGTATATTAAAATGCAAGCGGCGCCATAGCGGGCTCTAGAACCACCATCGTCAATGTAACATACTCTCCGATACCATGTAAGAGAGATAGCGCTCTCGGATTCTGCGAAAACTCGACATTTTTACTCGAATTGCTATGCACAAGTCGGCGAAAAACGACGCTCGGCAGTACGACTTTGCTGTGAGAGCCCAAGCGCCTACCACAGCCCGAGCGCAAGTCGCCGGGCCAGTCCATATACATAGCCAACTGTGGCTGCCCGCGTCGGAGTCGGTGGAGTTTCCGAACTGCGCGAAAACACGTTGTGCATCTGGGCGTTTCTTTGGCCACCTCGAAAAATCAGCTTTGGAATTCGCATGCATGCGCTGCGTTCGGCGTCCAAACCTGCATCTCCATGATACAAGGATGCTATAGAACGACAGGAACCGGTGCAGTCTCGCGTTGACGCGTCTGTGCGGCGTCGATCGTAGTAGCAGTGCTGAAGATCACACTATTTAAAATATATCATCCTGATATACTGTTATGTATTTGGACAACGAAGTATGTACTATCAACTCAGGCCGTATGCGGCAGCGTTTACCGTTGCCAGCATATGCGCGGCAAGCTCAACGACGAGTCGGTCCGGCACTGTACTCGAGAATGCATCAATTATCCACTACTAGTATGAATTTAGAGGGCTTCGACTGTACCGGTACGCATTTCAGACCGCGTCAACTGCGGAGAGACGTCGGTGACCAGTATGAGAAGCGCCATGACGGCGTGCTTGTCGACGTGTGGCGCAAGGAGCACGTTGGCGATGAAAAGCCGCGTGAAGCGCGAAGCGTCCTGACCACGGCCGTCTGCGTCGCAACGCCACGTTGGTGCGACAGCGGCGACGAGGTGGACTTGCGGCGCCGTCACGAGCGCAACGACTTGGTGAAACCCGCCAGCGAGCGACCAGCTGCCATCTACCGGTGCGCCTGCAGAAGAGGGATATCGAGAGGTGTGATGCGGCGACGTGGCATGCGCGAGGAGGCGGCACGGCTGCAGCCATCCGGCCGTGAGGTCGCAAAGGACGTCTAGAACGGGAAAAGAAGCGTCGTGGGCGTCGAGGTGTTGGAATGGTCGTAGTACGCGTCGCCAAAGCCCGCGGAAGACTCGAGAAGCGGCGTCGCGACGGGTGCAAGAGGTATTGGAGCGTCGCCGGGCGCTGCAAGAAGACTTCGGGTGGAAAGTCAATGATCGCCGTGTCGCGCAGCCGCCGCACGACACCTAGCACATCCATGAGCCGCGCCGGTAGCTTGAGCTTCACCTCGCGCTCGAAAAGCAGTTGTCGTCGGCCTCGGAGACCGCGACGGGCGGGAACGTCCAGCCACGCGCCGTGTCGATCGGCGGCTCGGACAGCGCTGGAGCTTCAGTTGAGCTGGCGCTAGCGCCATGCTAACCAGCGTCGTGCTACACAGCGAAGCGCGCGCGGTCGCATGGCCGGCGCCGGGACGTTGAGCTGCTGGAGGAGGGTCGCGGCCTGTAGGTTGTCGATGGTGAGGGCCGCAGGCTGTCTGCGAGCATGGACCGGAGCGCCTGCGGGAGCGCCGACGGCGCCGGCCAGAGCCCATGGCTGACCTTGGTCTCCATCGTGTGGAGGGCGCGGACGCGGGTCTCTACGATCGGGTCCGAGGCTTGCGCACGCGACCGCCACCATGTTCTTCAACGTCAAATCCACAGGTTAAAGTGGGGAGGGGGTCTATTGATACGATTTCGGTACTACCCTTAAACGAGACATGAGAAGAATCTATGCAAATGAGTCTAGTTTCGGCATCACCCCCTACTAAATTAAGACCCACCCGGTCCATGGACAAACAGAGCTCGATTACACTGTAAGTGCGTGTCTGTTGTGCCGCACTTTAACCATGTGGTCGGGACTCGGGACCCAGTCCCAAGTTTCCATGCTCCAGCGGCTCCTACCTGGGCGGCTGCCCGAGGTTGTGACCAAGGCCTAGCTCGTCTCGCGCTTCGAGGGCCTCCTCACCAACAACCAACAACGCCGACCTGTGCATCGACGTCGTCCAGCTGATGACCAACTCGGCAGCCAACGACTTGCCTACCTGCAGATCGCATCGGCGTCCGGCGACGTGGCCACCGAGACGTCGACCGTCGACGCCTATGTCAAGGCGTACCACAATCCCTAGTGGGAGGGTAAGCGGCTGCGCGTCTGAGTCGGCCAAGCCTGACTTTTGCAGCGGCTGCAGGCGGCGTAGACCGACGACGAGGTCGCCGAGCGTGAGCGCGCCTTTGCACCTGCCCAAGTTGACGAAGCGCCGACAATGGAGCTCAAAAGGTCAAGCGCTACAAAGACAAGCGTATGCTTTCGTGGCGTCCAAGGCTCCCGTGGCGGCGACGGTCGTGGTCGAGGCCCCGCAGTCGGACACGGAAGACGCCGACGAGAACGACTGTCACTTGAGCTCCGAAGACGTCGGGCGAGGACGTCGGTGCGCCCGAGGATGCGGCCATAAGCTACAAGACGTCAGAAGACGAAGAAGACGAAGAAGATGAGCAAGACGGCGTGGCGGACGAAGACGAGGCGTCGCCGGCCGATGACATTGACATGGCAGCGGCGACCGAGCGGGAGCTGGAGCTCGCCTACGCCCAGGCGCGAGCAGCAGCAGCAGCGAAACCGACAGCGAAGACAACGACGAAGATGTCGATATGGAGGCCGAGATCGCCGAGGAGCTCGAGGCCGCGTCCGTCGAAATGACGCCTGCTGCGCCAGTCGTGGACGAAGCTGCGAACGCCCGTCGCCTTGCGGTCATCAAGGAGCGCGAGGCGCAGGTGGCTGCGATGAAGATGCAGCCGACGCCGATTGCTGCCACCAACAAGACGATCAACTCGGACGTATAGACCACGTCAATGCCGGCGCCGTCCAAGAAGCGCGCGTTCTTCAGCGACTCGGACGGCGATGATGATGACGACAAGGACGACGACGATTTCCTCGGGCTCAAGCGGCGCGAGCCTGAAGCGCTCTTTGAGCTCCGGCCCGAGTTTGCCGGCGCGGACGGCAAGCGGCTCTTCGAGATGCAAAAACGGTGTGGCGGCGACCAGCGTTTCCGCCTCGACGCGCGCCTCGTCAAAGGCGACGAGCTCAACGACGGCGTTGACGACGCTACGCACGACGTCGATGAACGATGCGATCCAGGCATGGGCCACCCTCACGCCGGACGCCGGCGAGGTCGCCAAGCGGGCGTACATTGCAGAGACCGAGCTTTCGCTCGTCTTCGCCAACATGGAATTGGAACGAGCGAAGACCCGCTTGCACCGGTCTGTCTCAGACGCCAAGGACCTCAAGCAGCTCGGCTGGCTCGCGGCCGTGCGTCGGTACGACCCGCGCGACGTCGACGCAAAGGCCTTGGAGCAGACGGTCCCGACCAACGCCGCGATGGCCAAGGACAGCGACGACGATGGCAAAGTGTTGCCGCCGATGCCAGTCCAGAAGGAGACGTCGATGCCTGAGGTATCGGAGGAGCGACGTCGGACCTCTCGACCGTGTTTTCGCGCGTCCGCGCCAACTCGGAGGACGGCGAAGAGATGGAAGCCGCCGGCGAAGAGATGGAAGCCGCGCTCGATGGTATCGTCAAGCCGGCCGCGGCCGTGTCGACCGGCTTTAGCTTTGCGTCCATGCTTGGCGACGTCATTGAAGACGATGGCGATGACCACGTCGACGCCAAGCCGCTCGAGGAGACGCCCGACCTGGACAAGTCGACGTGGCTCTTTGCCAACACGGTGCGCAAGGTCGTCCAGGCCGACAGCACGGGCGACGAAGCCATGGAAGACGACGAGGCGAACGACGAGCCGGTGATGGCGACGGTTGCGCTCCCGAAGCGGCAGGTGGCCGACGTGCTAGCGTTTGTCACGAGCTTTTGCAAGCCGGACCCGTGGCCCACGCACGAGGTCGACTGGATGAGTCTCCGCAAGACGTTGACTTTCGGCGCAAGCTCAAGAACAAGAAGACCATGAAGAAGCAATTCCGAAGGTCCCGCCACATACTAGTACTAGGGATAGGTGTAGAACGGTGTGTAATTATCTGCTCTCGATGCACCGTGTGTTATTTAAGAACTAGTCGACGATATCGAACGACGTAGTATTGTCATCTCGGTCGCAACCACGCGTACAAACCTTCGACGGAGGAGCAGCGGTCGAGTCTACTATCGAAGCTATATACGAAGTTCGAAGCAAACGAAACAGCGAATCGTACGCTTTCATGGCCTTGGCGTTCAACGTCAGGGTTTGTTGCCCTTGCCTATCGGCTGGTTCTTGCCCTGGATCTTCTTGGCCGCAGGCTTGGCTACCGTCTGTTGCTGCTTCTTGACGGGCTTGGCTTCCACGACGGACTCCTCTTCCTCTTCCGAAGCTTCAGCCGCCTCTTCTTCCTCGGCGTCGTCGTCACTAGCCCTGTCGACGGCATCGGCCGCATTCTTGCTGACCTTCTCGAGCTGGCGCTTCTGGCGCTTGGAGAGCACCTTGGACTCGTTGTCCGCCTTTTGTTGCTGTCGTCGGGCTTGGCGTTGGTGTACTTCTCGAACTTGGCCACGTAAAAGCCGTCCATGTTCTGCATGTGCGGGTCGAAGCGGTGCGCGAGCGTCATGCTCGGGAAGCGCTGCTGCTAGTAGCGGGTAGAGCCGGGCTTGCCGTGGTCGAGGCCGCAGTCGACGAGCTTTACCGTGCGCTTCTTGAGCGCATGCTCGACGACCGCCTCGTTCTCGACGACCATGACCGAGCACGTCGAGTAGACAATGATGCCACCCGACGCGTTCTTGGCGTCGACGGCGCCGATGGCCGCGAGGATGAGCTCCTTCTGGAGGGGCGAGGGGCGGAAGACGTCCCTCTCGGTCTTCTGCGTCTTGAAGCATATCAAGCGCGCCGCGGGCTTGGTCAAGAACGTCACCCTTGCCGAGGCCGAGGAAATCGTTGCCGCAGAGCGTCAAAACGTTGTCGCGCATCGCAAAAAAACGGAGCACAAACCACGTTCAAGGCGTGGGGCCTTTGTTTCGTTGGTAGCTGGTAGTCCCAGCACCTGCGACGCGGCGGCTCGTACTAGTAGCGAACTGCTGGCGCGCGAAGCGGACGCCAACGGGCCAATCTCACATCATTCTCTTAGAGAATGCAAGGTTTTACTTGCTCATTGTATGTGATTAACACTGGACGCGCCATTCGTGACCAAATTGATGTGAGATTGGCCCGTTGGCATAAAAAGCTTGCCAGTTGAGAGAATTTCTCTCCACGGACACGCCTATAATTCGGTCATTTTTCTTTTGCCGACCTGCCCGACACATGGCGGACTGGGCAGTTTGGGTCGAGCTCGCGGACCCGCCGGCCACGCCCGAGAACCGGGCGACGTGCCCCATCTGCATGGACACGCTCGACAAGCCCATCAACGCGCGCGTGGCGTAGCGCCGCAAGGAGGTTCGGGTCGCCGACGAGGCCTGCTGGCGGCTCCGCTGCAGCGCCAAATTACTGGACATCGGCTGCCTCTCGGGCTGGATCAAGAGCTCGTCAAGGACCGCGCGGCCCCCGTCACGTGCTGCAACATGCAGTGCGGGCGAGCGATCCGTCCGAGCCACGTCGCGGCCGTCATCTCGCCCGAGCTCTTTGAGCAGTTTAGCCAGCTCGTGACGTTCAAGGCCACGGACGGCAATGGCCTCTACTGCCCCAAGGAGTGCAGTGAAATGTTCCTCAAGCCTGCGATCCGAGCGGGGCAAGAGCAGACGTCGTGCCCGATCTGCAAGACCAAGATTTGCATCCGCTGTCAAGTGGGCTGGCACGACGGTCTCGCGTGCGACGCGTACAAGCGCATGGTGGACGCCGGCGGCGACCACGAGCAAGCCCAGCTCATGGCGCTCAAGATGCGCTGGGAGCAGTGTCCTAAGTGCCGCACGCTTGTCGAGCGCTCCATGGGCTGCAACTTTATACGCTGCAAGTGGTACGTGCGCTCATCATTATCAACGCTCCTTACCTCACGCGCGTTTTGATTTAGCGGTGAGCCCTCTTGCTCCGGGGTCTTCTACGAAACACGGTTCCGACCCCGAACAACCCCCACGGAAAGGTCCATCGTCCCCACCCTTATTGGTCCACATCCGATCAATCAATCATTCAATCAATCACTCAATCCATCAATCAATTAAACGTGTTCGCGTTGAAATTAGCAAAAACCAACTCCAAGACTTCGCATACGTAGGGCTACGACGGAATGCGTGGGAGTTGGCACCAGCACTTGGTCGTTGGGAGTTACCTGCGCATGGAGGGATTCATCCCGTGGTAGACGGTCCACCACGGGATGAATCTGGGTCCACCGTGGACCCCACTCGCCGAGGGATACCTCGCGCGAGGTCGTACGCAGGCTCCTGTACTCGGACCACCCGATAGAGGAGTGCAAGCCGTCGGGCGTGTTTCAAACGAAACCGTCCGAGCTCGCAGCCGAATAAATCAGATATCTACCGAGCCCATAGAATCGACGCCGCACGCGGCGAGGCCGGACGACTGGTGGCGGCGGAGGGCCGGGAGGCGACGGGACTTCGTGGAGGCAGGGCGACCGCGCCCGCGGGGCGAAAGCACGGAAGGGCCAAGGTTGGCCGGATTTGGGTGACGCCATTCCAAGGGCACTGGTGCCTTAGGCGGCGCGGCTTGCCGCGACGCCCGCAGGGCCATGGCGCGCTCCGGCGTGCTGTGTGCTCTGTGTCTTACGTCCATTGCTGTGTAAGTGTCGGTCGCTGGCGGCGGTCGGTGGTCGCGCCGATGGCGCCGTTCTTCGCGCGCTCGGCACCGAATGCCTCTCCACGATTCAAGGCCCGTCGAGTCCCCGGCAAGGAGATGAGATTTGGTGGCCCAAATCTACTGGTATAACGATGTCACGCCGCGTAGTTCGGCTGCATCTGGGCGTTGTTTCCGCCAGCCGCGCCGGTTGACCACGCTGCCTCCGCCCGAGAGCGCGAGCGAATGGCACAACGTCTCTCTGAGGACAACCAAATGCTTCGTGCTCGTGTTGCTGCCGAGGCCGCTGAGCGCGCTGCCGCAGTGCAACGTCAACTCGATCAAAGCGGGCTCGAGCTCGACGCGCGCGTCCAGCACCAAGTGACACAGCTCCTGCGGTGGCACAAGCGCATGGCATTCCCAACGACCGTAGCGACAAATTGCCCAAAGTGCCGCACGCCTTTCCGAACACCGCGCCGGCTCCGGCCACGCCAAGAGCCATGGCCAACGCCAAGGCACTTCGCTCCCGTGCTGCACCGGCTCCCGCGACAAAGGCACACAAGAAGGTCTGGGCATCGCTGGCGCCTGCTGTCGGCCCTTTCGATGCCCCAGCTCCTTATGCCGGTATTGCGATGGGTAAGCCACTCGGATTGTCGGTGCATGAAGATGCATTCACGTGCAACTAGATTACATTTCACCATTGCACCCGGCCCCGCCGCCCATGCCCCAGTTTGTGGCTGCGGAGGCGCCGGAGCCTCAAGCTGTCCGACTTGCCCACCAAGCCACCGCCTGAAATGCTGGTAGCATCCCAGCACGTTCATGTAGTGCTAAGGCACCTTGTACAAGGCCAGCCCTTGTCCCGTGTGGCCCCGTGACCAGAGCGAAAGCGGTCGGCACCAGCACTCGACCAAGCTGCTTCAATGACCGCCCCTGCCGACGGCAAGGCGCCCAAGTCTCAGTGAGTGGGCAAGCGGGCGATTTTGGACGTGAGTATGGACTCACCAACACCGCCCGCGATAAGACAAAGACAACGCGATAGGACACGTAGCATGCGTAGTTGCTGCCAATGTGGTGGCACGCCTCAGTGCATCTGTATAGATTTCGATTTCTTGTTTTCGTTTTGGCGGCGTGGTGCGTTGGACTTGTTTCCTGTGCCGGATCGATGTCATGAGCTTGAGGGTCTGATGATTTGGATCTTTATGCTGAAGTTTATGGCGGATCAATCGTCGGTCGAATGAAGATGGAGAGAAAAAGAATACGTGTGCGGTGAGAACAATATTGGCCATGATGTGATGGGGACGAGGGCAAAGGTATACCGGAAGCGCATCACTGAGTCGAGTTGGGAGAGATCGCCCAGTCGCGATCTGTCATGGAACCGATCTGTCCCAATTTATGACTTTTCCGTGATGAGGTGGGATCGTTGCACACCAGCCATAGCCGTGCATGACCAAATGTAGAAATGTAGCAAACATTGGAGAATGCTCGATCATTTTTGACGGCCCACTGCAAGCCACTCGTGATGGACAAGGGCTCTACGTGCTGATTTGCGACCCCGAAGCAGCCAATTTCGGACCCAATCGACCAGCTCCGCCGTCCATGCCCGTGTCAACGCAACGCAGAAGACGCAGATAGACGAGCATCCAAACGGAAATCGTTTATCGGAGACCGCCGCCTACACCTGTAAATTTCGAGGTGAACAGAGCGTTGGATGATATGGCAGGCACTGGCTGCGTGCGGTCAAAGAGTTGCGATGACCTACTGGTGACAGAGCCCAAGACGAACGCACATGCGCAGAAGAGGCATGACACGGGTCTCTTCTGCGTTGGTCGCGACGACCACGTACAGATGTACTCGGAGCGATGGCGTCGACACAAGCTTGCACGCGCGAATCTAGTTGTCGACGTCGAAGAGCACAAAGTTGCTTTCGGCCGTGACCTTGCTCTGGTTTGCGTTCGAGAGCAGGTTCGTGTACTTCAAGCTTCTTTGGCCTGCGCTACCATGGCGTTCGAGACTCAGCGCTTGAGCTGGCCTTCTGCCGATGCACGTCATGCGCCGCTCAGCGGCGAAGCCCGTCAGCACGCGACGGCCTCCTGTGCGTAGAGCCTCCACACGCACACTAGACAGAGAGATAAGACAAAGATACAGGAGGCGGTGGCGCGTATTACGCGTCATCCCGCCGCTCAAGGTCGCGACCTTGTGGACGCTGAGCGTGCAAAAGCCTCCTCGATGCCAAAGGCCTTGACGAAGCGGTTACTGCCACCCAATGCCATGCGCGTGTCTGCTGGGTTGAGGTCCACGTGCAGGATCGGCGAGACTGGCTGCTGCCTACGGGCTGGGCGTGGCCACGAAGCGGTTCATCTCCATGGTCGCGCTTGGGCACAAGGGCGACAGAGGCAGCGTCAAGCCACGTGGTGATAGCCGTCGGTGCTCGGCCACAGGGCGCGGAGGAGGGCTTGCCATGCTCGTCGGCCAAGTCGCGAAGTCCGGCAAAGCGCTGTATTAATAACATGCAGCAAACATTTGGAGATTCTATGGGAAATTGGTGATGCTTTATAATTACATTATCCGGATGATCCGGACGCAAATTGCCGAGCTGGACGCAAACCCATCTCCGACTCGCCTTAGTGCATTTTGTGATTCTCAGTTTACTATGGTGCGCCCGTACAACGGTACATGTGGTCCCATACAAGAGGACCAGAGAGCCCAAGGTGGATCTCCACGACGTATTTGAGGCATCTGCTGTCTCCTAGTGGTGACCGATACGGGTGCGTATTCATCGAGATCCA
>NW_012156630.1:0-3173 GCF_000151545.1 Saprolegnia parasitica CBS 223.65
ACGCTGCCGTTGCGACACGACGGCAAGCCTTGGCGTTGGCGCACGCCACGCCGACGCTGCTGCATCCATGCGTGTGTGCGACCGCGGCAAGACGAACCCGACGGGAGGGTACTGGAATCAGTCTGCCCCACCGACAGCGGCTATCCGCAGACGGGCTTGCCGCTTGCTGTAAGAGGTCGAGTCCAACCAACCTCAAACGCCTTTCACAGGCGGAGGTGGTCAACGACGATTCATCACAGTACAATCGGAGGCGAATAGGACTCCAATTTTGACTGACATGAGATATTCAGCAGCCGTAATATTCCAGCTTTGCGTCGTCTAAATATGCAACATTTGAGACGCGCGGCGACGGGTACGAGCTTGGTCCCTTTTTGTCACGCATGGGGGCTGATTTTGCAAACCATGGGTCGAAAGGGGGCTGATTTTGCAAATTCCCCTACGAGCGGTCGTGGCTCCATCATGTTACCACGGGCGATACCAACGATAGCTAGCGCGCACGCCTCTACGAAGAGTACGATTATTGCAACGTAGTGATGCATCGCGTGGGGTAGAGTACTGAAGGCGAGAGGATATGATGGATACCGGTATGATCATGTAGCCACCATTGTGGCACATGCAGAACGCAGCGCGATCGTGTGACGCACGCAGCGGTTTCAGCTCCATGCCACCTGCGATGATGGAGCCGCCGGAACCGAACAGAAATGCACCCCTGACATACACGATGGTCCAAGATGAGGAATCTAGCATGCGGGTGCTCTGTGGCTGGTGGTACTATCTTGATCACAGCGTAACCTACGCGAATCGATGCTTGGTGGTGGGCCTCCAGCGATGTGGTGCTCTTGTAGCCGCAGATGCGTCGTCGTTGTTGCAAATCACTGCTCTACTTGGCTGGATGCCCTGCATTTGCAGACTAAACGGTGCTCGCGCTTTGGCGACGCAGTGAGGGCTTCCATGGCTTTTCACAGAGTAAAACAAGTTTGCGTGATGTTCGAAGGAATACCATTAGAGCGCCGCGTCGTCATCCACAAGACAGTACGTCGTCTTCGTTGAAGTCTTCTCTTGTCGGTCGTCTTGCCAACATATCACAAAGTGTTCGCGGAGTTTTGAAAAACAAACAACATAATGACCAACGAGTGAATGCACGTCCAGTACTAGTACACAATCCACGTTCTTGCGAGCCCACCCCGAAGAGGCGGGATCTGCTAAAACGCTTCGCTCGTGTTATAATAAATGTCAGTACGAGTTGCCCTCGTATACGAAGAATGCTTTTATACCAGTAATGAATAACCCTTGGCAGGAAACTGCGATCTGAGCCCCGCCGACTGCTAAACAAGACACATTTGCCCTCGTGCGCGTGTACTGTTCTGTATGTCGGTGGTAGTTTGCAATGGACGAGGAAGCTAAACACAGGGCTCGGGCTGGCGCTCTTTTGCTGGTTACTTTTCCAACAACGGTTCAAGATCGCGCCATGGCGGGTTCGTTCCTTCGCGCGCTCCGCGCAAAGCGATATGATTCGCTAAAAAAGCCGGATACGCTCACCACAACATCCAATCCGCGTGCGTGTCCGGATACCGAGCCTTCGAAAGTTGCTACATTGTACGGAGGATCGCAACTACTTCCTCAGCGCGCATGCTCTGCGACGACTGCAAGAAGAACTACATCACGGTGTTCCGGCCCAAGGCTGGCGGCCTTGCGTTGTGCGCCAGTTGCCGCCAGCGCCGCAAGGTGGAGGACACCTCCGCTTTAGCTGCCACTGGGGCCCGCCGGCCCTCGGTCGCGGGCCCAGCCTCGGTTGCAGCGCTGCCACTCACCTCAATTGCTTCACCCGTGACGTTTGCCGCTATCGCACCCACTACCTTGGCTTCAGCCCCGTCGCCGACGTCGATGTCCGCGTCAACGAAATCGATCGCACCCATAGACTCGGTTGCAGTCGCGCCGCACCCGCCGGCGTCGAGCGCAATTGAGATGCTGCTGGCCGAGATCTATCGGCTCCGAACCGTCGAGTGCATGCAGCACGAGCAAGTGTGCAACCAACACAAGCAGGTACTGGCGCTGGGCGAAGCCGCTGCCCACCAGGGACAAACCATCACTCTGCTGCAACGCAACTTGACCGTGCAACAAGCCATCGCTTTCCAGCTGCAAAAGGAAATGCGGTGATGGCAGCCGATCTCGCCGCCTCCAAAGCGGCGCTTGCTGCCGAAGTGCAAGGGCACGCAAAGCAAGTCGACGACATGCAGCGCCGCCACGCACAGCTGTTGTCCATGTACCGCGCTGCGGCGACAAGCACGATTATGAAGCTGCAAGCGACGATCTCTCGGCTGGAGTCGCACATCCGCGACATCGCCCGTCCGAGCGAGGCAGCTTAAGGGTATCTGGGCTTTTCGCGAGGTCGGTGCTTCGAACACGACATGTTGCACCAATTTAAACCTTTTTTATGATTTAATTTCACCTCTTATGCAAGTGTTCACGTGCCATCGAAGCGACAAGGTACTCACTCTACTACGACTAAATAATTAGCATGGCACACATGTACGTATTATGTGTTAAAATATATCTTCTTCTTCATGACGGCGGGACATGAGATACTTGAAGCAGGAAGAAGCCACGCAGTACTGTGATGATGCCAATTGCCAAAAGCCGCAAGCCAATGTTCCATCATAGACACGCGCATCATTGCAGCCAATCACCGCGCACCAATCGCCGCAAAGCAACCAATGGCATCGCCGGGTTCGATATCTTGCCTTTGTGTCGTTCTGGCCTCATGGCGGGACGCCAGCACTGCCAATGTCACTTTTCATTTTCGCTTCTCGATGACATCCCACTTTGTGTCGATCCCTTCGCCACACGCAACGCCGGCAGACGCCTCGACGCTCACGCTCGCATGGCATATCGCTGACCGATCCGTGCAATTCCGCAACCCGTCGACCAAGGCGGACGAGACCAAGGTCATTTTGCACGACGTCTCGGGGACGGCAGCTCCTGGACAGTTTATCGCGATCATGGGCCCATCGGGTGCTGGTAAGAGCTCGCTTCTTGACATCATTTCCGGCCGTGTCACCAGCTTCCACGGCTCGGTCACGGTGAACGGCCAGCCATGGACGCCCGAGGTCACACGGCGCACGTGCTACGTCATGCAAGACGACATCTTCTACCCCACGCTCACGGTGAAGGAG
>NW_012156630.1:3558-10033 GCF_000151545.1 Saprolegnia parasitica CBS 223.65
CCGCTTCCGCGGTCGACTACTTCGGCTCGATCGGCGTGCAGTGCCCTACGTATATGAACCCGGCCGACTTTTTCATGCAAGAAATCGCTCGCGTCGACCAGTTGGCGCATCTCGTCGCGTCGTGGCGGGCGGTTGCGACGCCTGGTAGCTCAAACCTCGCGGATAGGCCGGCGCTCGATGCACCACACCGCCCCGCGCCGCGCCGTCGCGCAGGACTGTACCAATGGTCGGTCTTGTGTCGGCGCAATCTTCGGCGCCTCGTGCGGGACACGGCTGCGTTCAAGGCTCGTCTCGCGCAGAGCGTCGTGCTGTCGCTTCTCTCGGGTCTTATTTACCGCGATTTGGGCCTCTCGCAAAGCAGCATTCAGAGCTTTGCGGGCGCGCTCTTCTTTATCACGCTCAACCAAGGCATGCTCGCGGCCACGTCCGAGTTTGTGCAAATTCCACTCGAGCTACCGCTTCTACGCCGCGAAGCCAGCGCCGGCTTGTACGCCCCTACGACGTGGTACGTGGCCAAGAACGTGAGCGAGCTCTGGACCCAAGTGGTCTTTCCCTTGCTCTTTGTGGTCCCTGTCTTCTTTCTCGTTGGTTTTGACTCGCACGTCGACGACCTGAACTCGGTGTTCTGGACCATGTACCTCTTTTTGTCGCTGGTCACGAGCGCGTGCGTCGGGTTAGGGTACGCGATCTCGTGCGCGGTGCCCCGGCCCGACGTGGCGCCCATGGTCGGCATCGTCGCCCTCATGCCGCTCGTGCTCTTTGGCGGCCTCCTCGTGAACGCAAACGACACCCCGGGGTACTTTGTCTGGCTCGAGTACCTCTCGCCCATTCAGTACGGGTACCGCGGCTTGAACCGTGCGTTTTGGACCGCCGTGGCTCACATTCCGTGTGCCCCGGGGCAGCGCTGCGCCGCTCTCAGTGGCGCCGACGTGCTGGAGAACGCAGCGCTCGATGGGCACTCGCTGCTCTACGACGTAGGCCTCCTCGTCGCCGTCAACGTCGGTTTTCGCTGCCTCGGCCTTCTCGCGCTGCGTGTTTCGTTGCGCAGCCAAGGGCGCTAGGTCATGTCGCCACGCTGTTGAGTTTTCGGTAAATCTATAAAGTTGCTTTAGCGGCACCATGGCGGTCGTGCCACTTATACAAATGGCTTACGATCCGGTGATGCGGAAAACAACGGGGCACATGCCGGGGTACCCGTCCTAGTCACGGGCGTGGACAGTGCCGTCGGACCTGGACACGCCTTCGAACAGCTAAGATCTTTGTGCACGATGTCATCGCGGCGTCCCGCAGCCGTCAACACGACGCTTGATGAAACACCAACCAGCCGTCAGCTATCAATTTCTGCTCCACCAAACTACCTTGGCTCCTGCATACTGTACGATTCAGGAGGCAACGCTCCGACGCCCGAGCTCTCTCTCACATTAGCAAGCAAGCGTCTGCGCCGTCATCACAGACACGACGGAGAGGTATTACGATGCTTCAAAACACAAATGACGATGTAGTACACACGCCTAGAGCTCCTGTTGCTGCGTGGACGGCGGTCGGGGCGGCAGCGGCGGCTGGGCAAAGGCTGACGCGGGCGTCCGGTTGCCTTGGGTATCCACACCGCGGGTCTGTTGCTTGGCTTTGGCCGAGGCTTTTAACGAGTTGAACCACGCTTCGTATTTTTTGAGCAGCACGTCCTACAGCGATCTATAGTGAGGTACGAGGCAAGAAACGCAGCAAGACCTTTTCTTGGGCAGTGCGCTGCGCCGCGTCCAGCTCGGCACGGAGCTCAGCGACGAGCGGGGAATCTTCCACGTCTCTGTCCGATCAATGGTGCATTTATGAACTACAATCCATGTAGAAAGAAGCAAGTGTACATGGGTGATGGCTTGGCGTCTTGGCGCTGCTGCTGACGACGCCACTCTTCCAGCGCGCGCTTCAGCACAGCAAACTAGTCCAGACGTCAGCTTGAAGATGCTGCGTCGCAGAATACATGTACGTACCTTTTGGTTGTACTCGAGTTTGAAGCTCTCCATCGTCTGCGTCAATCGCTTGTTCTCGTCGGCCAATCCCTCGGTGCTCTGGACATCCTGCATCCCAATTTACATTGCGAAATGCATCGCCATCAACCCGCGCACCTGACGCAGCTTGGCGTTCTCGGTGCTGAGCGTCTTGACGGTGTGGGTGAGGCGCCCGATTTCGTGCTTGTGCGTCGCCAGCGCGGCTCGGAGATGCTCCATGGCATCTGTCGACGGCGACGACGAGAGTCCGTCGTCCTACGCATCGTATGTGCTCTTAGGACCCATTTGCACCAAGTGAAACGACGAGTACATCATGATGGGTCGGCTTCTCCGGCGACGGCATGGTTTCTACAACCGTCACGATGAGGCTATGGTGAGGTTGCAAGCGGCTACCGTCTTCTTTGATGGGACTCGGGATCGAGAGGCGCGACGACGGCGCGGTCGAGAGCTGGCTCAAGTACCGCTCGCGGTGGTTCTTGTTGCGGTTGCCGATCGCGGCCTTGAGCGTCGTCTCGCCGTCGACACGGGACACGAGTGGCATGCGCGCATTTCCCGTCGGCAAGAGACAAAACGAGTCGCCGAGGTCCGAGCTCAGGTACTGCTTGGACGTTGGCCGCGCCCGCCGTGCGTAGCATAGCCAGGAAGGCCGAGTGCCTTCAGTCGCTCAAAGAGGTCTTCCATCTCGGACGCTGCCTCGCGCATGGACGTGGCGCTGGGCGGCGCGCTCGATGATGTCTCGCTCTTGACCGAGGTGGGCGCTGGGACAAACGACGCTGCAGACGTCGTCGTCGCCGTCGACGGCGGTGGAAACGACGGGCGGGGCGCCGCGTCTGGCGCGAGCGCCATCTGCCACCGCACGGCGCGCTGTTCGTGGTTCTCCGCAATGAGCTTGAGCGCAGCGCGCGTCTTGACATCGTCAGCGCCAATGTCATCAAGGGCGCGAAGGTAGCATTGGCTCGCCAACTGCTCGAGCTGCTCGGCTCGGTCGAGCTACATCGTAAGTAGTACACCATGAGATGCACGTACTGGCGAGGAAGCGTACATGTCCGGAAGAAGCATACTCTTCGGCCTCGAGCGCATACTGATGGCCGAGGACGACGGCCGATCGCGACGTCGCTGCGCGCTGCGGTCGGCCCGCGGTAGGTTTCATGAGCATCCTCCTGCCGAGTTTCGACCCGAAGAAGCACGGTCGCGAATATGCATTTCTAGAGGTAGTGCTGCACTTGATATTTGCATGTCCAAGTGAATATTGTATTCAAGAGGTTCTGTGGACCAAGATCCTACGTGGCAGCACGAGCGTGCGAGGATTTGGTCTCCGGTTCTATGTAGGCAACTGATCGAAATGGGGGCCCGGCTATGCATCGAATGCAAGACGGTTAGTCTATTTTGTCCTTAGCCCTCCAGGGACAGGCTCTGCGTCGTCCGAGTTTTCCAGGAGTACCAGAACTTATTAGTTGAAGTAAGAATATATTCATCGCGTATACATGTATTACATTCATCCGCCGCGGCTTAGTGAAGCCCATCTTCAAGGACTTTGACGTGCTCCTTGGCAGCGCTGGCCTCGCTCTCGTCGATCTCGGACTCCAAGTTCTTCTCCCAGCCATCCTTGCGGAACTCACCCTCGAGCTTGGCCATGACGACGGACGCGAGGCAGTTGCCAAAGACATTGGTGAACGTACGGGCCATGTCCATGAGCCAATCCGCGCCGAGCAGCAGCGCCACGGGCCAGCTCGGGATGTTGAACTGGTCGACTGTCGACGCAAGCACGATGATACTGGCCGACCGGACGCCGGCGACACCCTTGGACGAGATCATGAGCATGAGCACCATCGTGACCTGCTCGCCGAGGCTCTTGTCGATGCCGGCAGCTTGGGCGCAAAAGACGGCCGCGAGCGAGAGGTACAAGGTCGACCCGTCGAGGTTGAATGAGTAGCCAAAGGGCACAACGAACGCCGAAATGTGCGGCGAGACACCGAACCGGGCGAGGCATTCGAACACCTTGGGCAGCGCCGCTTCGGACGTGGCGGTCGTGTACGCAATCACGAGCGGCTCGCGCATCGCGTTGAGGAACTCGATCGGGTTGATCTTGCAGAGGAGGAAGATGGGGCCAAAGACGACCACGATAAACACCACCAGCGTGCCGTACACTGTCGCGACGAGTGCGCCTAGGCTCGCAAGCGCACCGACACCGTTGGCGCCAATGGCGTTGGCCACCGCAAAGCAGACACCGAGCGGCGCCGTCCAGATGACAATATCGACAAACTTGAACATCATCTCCATGACGGCGGTCGCGAGCTCGAGCAGCACTTGCTTGTGGTGGCCGTGCGTCTGCGCGGTCGCAACAGCGACGAGGATCGACGCGACGAGCACCTGGAGGAGCTCCGAGCTGCCCGAGCCGCCCATCATCTCTCCCCACGTCTTTGGCGTCAAGTGGTTGATCCAGTGCGCAAACGTGAACGTCGACGACGGCGACCCCGTGTAGTTGCCCTTCTTGGTGATGCCAGCCGCACCAGGCTGGACAAAGTTGACGGCGAGGAGACCCACAATGAGCGCCAGCGTCGTTACGATCTCAAAGTAGATGAACGACTTGAGCGAGAGGCGGCCGAGTTGCTTGAGGTCGTTGTTGCCGGCGATACCAACAATGAGCGACGAAAAGACGAGTGGAAACACGATGAACTGGATCGGACGCAAGAAGATCTGGGCCATTGGCGCCGCGTCCTTGGCGAACGCCGGCGCGAACTGGCCGATGAGGATGCCAATGACCGTGCCGAGAATGATCCAAAACGTCAGCGACGTCAAGATCGTGCGCGTCCACGTCTTCTTGGGGGTCGGGGTCTCGTCCATAGCGCGGTAGACGACCATGGTTCTTTGAGACAAGAGGTCGAATGCAAAATGAAGAGGTCGAAGCGTTTGGTGGTGACGTTGAAGGTAGACGCCATGTGGTTGCTGTTCAAGACGAGGACGAGCTCTCTGCCGCTGGGTTTGCATTACCGATGTGTACGCTCAGTTCTGGCGTACGTTTGCGTTATACCATGGCGGTATACCGCTCGATGGTGTATCATTGCGGTGTTGTGTGGCTCGTGGGCTGCCAGATGAGCGGCCATGGGGACGTTCTCTGAAGTATTAGATGGGGTGAAGTGTGTGTGGACGTTCAGGAGGTCCATTCTCATGGCACGTATGGCCCACGAAGACAGTTCTGTTAAGTGCGCGGTATAAGCGGCGTGCGTTGACGATCTCACCGCTGCTCGAGAATCGCGACTGTTGTCGTGGAATCTGCTTGTTTGTTGGACGCACAACCGCCGACGAACCAAAGTGCAATCTCAAAAGATGCACCCGCAGCTACTGGTACGAGAGGCAGCGTACTGCACAAGCATTCCTATATATTCCGGTACTGTCGACTGTAGAAGTGTCGTTCATATTGGTGGCTTCCAGGTGTAGACGCTTCCGTCACATGCAGGGGGTTAGTGGTTAGCTCGCGTGTGACGAGGACAAGTAGATAACGCTGCTCTTTCTGCGGTAACAAGCCTGAATGAAGGTAGCGCATCGTCTTGTACGCTTGCAATCACTGATTATGCGGGCACCTCAAATAACTCAAAGACTTCGCATGCGTAGTGCTACGCCTGAATGCGTGGGAGTTGGCACCAGCACTTGGTCGTTGGGAGTGAGCTGCGTAATACGGCGAGATCCATCCCGTGGTGGACCCCACTCGCCGAGGGATAGCTCATCCCCAACACCCCAGCACCCCAAAAAGCATAACGTTAAAATAACGACGGAGGCTCCTGTATTCGGACCTCCCGACGGAGGAGTGCAAGCCGTCCGGTGTGTTTCAAACGAAACCAATAACACACAATATTGAACTCAGTGTCGACGATGTGAACTTGAGTTCGATGGCTTCTCAATCAAAAGCATCACACACGCTTAGGACACGCATCCAATCGAGGTCGTAGCGCACACAATCCACAAAGTTGGAGCGTCACGCTCGACTTTCGCGTGTGGACTCGGGTTGAAGTCTGCCGTTTCGCGCGGGAGGCAAAGACGCTTTCCCGCATCGGCCAAAGAGCCTGCCAGTACGATGTTGCTTCGACACGAAAGTCTCGTCGGCAACTCCCTTCAACCCGCTCTGGCGTTTTAGCTTTCCGTTGGACTGCAGTTTTCCCTTCCGGGTCAAGGATACAGGGGGTGACCGGTTCCTGTACGTGCTATGCGCGGTGATCCGTGGGTAAACTTTTTTTTATTTTGTGCTGCAATTACACATTGGCGCCTTCACCTTGCGTACCTCCTTGAATTGGCTTCAGAGCGATGCAGAAGGAGCGGGACTGTAGCACCCAGCGCTGAGATAACTCGCGCGTGGAAGGTCCACAGGCGTTTCAAACATCCTTGAAATCCTACCTTGAAGTGTTAACGATATGAGAATGCGGGCAGGAGAGTTTTACGTCTTGTAGATAGCAAATAGAAGGCGCCCATTGGAC
>NW_012156630.1:10258-20353 GCF_000151545.1 Saprolegnia parasitica CBS 223.65
CGGCTCACGGGGTCGACATCACTCGAAGTTCGAAGTGATTTCGTGTGTCTTCGCGCTAAATAGTGTGATCATGTCAACAAGACACTGTTTCGTTGTCAGCAAAAGAGACGTCTATTCTTGTTGATTTGGCTACTCGTGCAAGAGCGACAACGCCAGCCAACGATCCCCAAGGTCTAGAGCCCGAGACTTCAGCAGCTCTTGTACATTGCTATTTTATATATTGTCTGCGCTGTCCCAATTCATTCATGCTCTCGCAGCTCCAGGCTGTAAAATGATGCACCTTTGGTCTATGACACGTTTCAAAGGAAAAAGAACACTCAGGAGAGGTGCATCTCGCGGGAGAACCATGGTGTTTGTTGCTGTCCGAACCGCTCACCTCGCGACAGGCGGATCTGTGCTCAGATCACACCAGTCACAGCTGATGTCCACGGCCCATGCGATCGAATCGATCGAATCGCTTACGCAGTGTGCAAGCAGGCGTCGTTGGTATCCTTATCGGTCGTGCCTGTACAAAACAGTGCTTCAAGACAGACAGTGTACAAGATGAGATCCGTGGCGCCAGTGCTTGTCACACTCGAAATAGTGTAAGCGTAGCGTAGTCACAAGTCGAAGGTGGACGCGCGCTTTTTCAGCCGCCGCCGATCAGATGCTGGCGCACGTCACCTGCTGCGGCAGTCTGCTTCCCAGTGTGGACTTTGCTGTTTTCTACACGGTCACTCAATGTTGGTCCAGCTGCCGTCGGCCAAAGCCGCCGCGATCGACGCCCGCCTGCGGTCGCTCATCGTGGAAGTCACCGAGAGTTCGCCCGAGACACGCCTCATTGACGCCTACCATGCCGGGTACAAGCTCGCGCGCGAGTCGCCAACGTCAAGAGTGCTCTCTCGCAAGAACGCGACGTCTGCGTACCGGGACTTTATGGTCATCAGCGATGCCGGCATGAGCCTCGACGACTACATCGAGCTCGTCTACGTCGAAACGGAGGCCGACTTTCGTCTCCAGCAGACGCTGTTTTACGGTGAAAACATGTTGGACGCGCGCGTCCTCAATGTCACGAAAGAGCGAACGCCAGAGGATCCATTCTTGCACTTTGGCGTCCGCTACAAGAAGATGAGTATGCCACTCAACGGTGTCTTTGAGCCCCGCGACACGACGTACATTGAGGTACGTCGCACTCCTTTCTCTCCTATCCTATCTCTCTCCTACCTTTATCGCGACGCCATCTCTGTGTTTAGTGTACGGGGTCGTTTGTCAACCAGCGCGGCCACCGCGGCGTCTACTGTGTGCGCGAGTCGATGGATTTCGATGAAGTGCCGCCCTTTGACGACGCGACACGCTTCTACATCAAGGCCATCATGGTGTACACCGAGGCGGCGGACGGTAGCGTCGAGTCGGTCCAGTTGCTCCAAGCCAACCCGCTCGGCAACATGCCTGCGCTCGTCTTCAACAAGACAGCGATGAACTACAGCCACATTAGCGACGACAATGCGCGCTACTTGCAGCAGAAGCGCCTTCTCGAGCACGTGGCCGCGACCAAGCCCGTCTCGCTCCCGCGGTGCGTCATTTTTCATGATTTTATGACCGATTTCGGGATTTTCAAACTTTGGTAGAAAATCCGGCGCGTGCTCGTCGTGCGCCGCGTCGTTCCGCGGTCTCCGCGCCCGCCACGAGTGCTGGGGCTGCCGAGACGTACGACTTCATACACAGCCAACTTAGCTCAATCGCCTCATGAACCGGGATGTAGAGCATGTGTGGCAAGTGTGTCGTGACGATCCCACGCGTCCTCACGTTGCCCGACGGCAACATGAAGGCAACCCCCGAAGAGTTTTGCAAACGCTGCTTTCTCCAGGCGCGGACGTACCGGTCGTCCACTAGTGCGGCCTCTCAGCGCCGTACTTGCTTCCCCGACCTCATGACATGTCTCACGCAATGGGGGTAGGGTTAGCGCCGTCCGACAGCGCAGCCCGCGACTCGCACGAGACGCAGCCGTCGAGCGAGAATGAGAGTCAAGAGACGTCCGATGATATGGGCGACGACAGCAGCGACGAAGAGCGCGCGCTAATAGCGACGCGCGATGCAGAGATGGGTGCGCAGCTGACACGACTCCAGCTTGGCATCGAGACCCAGCGGCAAATGGTCGAGAAAATGCGAGAGCGGCTTGCCGCCCACAGCGCCGTCGAGTAAATCCAGAGATTTCGTTGTGAGCTACAATTATAAAGGTATTTTTCATATGCCACTCGTTGGTTGGCTTATGACTCTTTTAGCTTCAATTGTAAATTCAGGATGTGCACCTGCTCAAAAACCAGCCATTTGGTTTTGCCAAGATTAACAGGCGCCAAGCCAGGGACGAACAATAGGTAGTAGGTAGCAGCAACTACCCCGCGCCAAGCAGCGTCCTTTCCTACGTGATTTGTTGGCGCAATCAGGTGGACCGCGTGAGCACGGGTGAGAAGTGCGGCTCCGATTCAAGTCCACTAACGTTACTCGGATGTCCAGTCGCCTGCGCCATCTATTCGTTGGATGTGGCGACGATCTGATCCCAAAGAGAGCTGCGCGGGCTCGTTTTGGTCGACTCGGCTCGCGCGTCTCGGATCAGGTCGAGAGCGCGCATGCGTGGTCAAGACGATGAAGAAGAAGGCGTATGTGCAGACAACTCATGCTTGTCCAAGAGTCAGCTTGATACGTTCCTCTGCGCAAAAGGAGCGGTCCAACGCATTTCCCTACATTTTTCAAGTCGAAACTTGGCTTTGCCCGTGGAAAATCATGATAGCAGGCAGACAAGCGCAGTAATTAGTTCTGGTCGCCGCCGTGCTGCTAAGCTCGCCCGAAGATCCGTCAATCAACCTCTGTGCACCACCAATGCGCTCAGGATACAGTGATTGAGCACGACTCCACCTTGTGCTTGTCACGTTTCTTGCCATCAAAAGAGACTTCCATGAAAACAAGCACGCTTGTATTGTGTACGCTTGTCGACTACAGGCCGACCTTGAGCTGCTGCCGGATCGTGTGCGCAACAAGAGTCGCGCTCGGCCGGTCTTCGGGATGCGGCCGGAGGCACTCGAGCGCCAGCACCCGCACCCACGACGGAATCGACGCCGTAAACGTCGGCTGGATCGTGCCTTGGATCACGCGACTCATGATCGCCGTGTCCACCAGCGCATTGCCTACACGCCATGTCCGACTTGATACGTTGATACGGAGAGTCGATGCGTACCCTTGTCGTTGCGCATGTCCGAGTACGGAATGTAGTGCGTGTTGAGCTCCGAGATGACCATCCCGAACGAGTAAATGTCGGCCGCCGTCGTGTAGTGATTGTCCTGGAGGATCTCGGGCGCCTACAGAATAATCGATATATACTGCGCATCGACGACGACAAGCGTACCATCCAGCGGTAGGTGCCGACACCGATCGTCATGGTCTCGGTCGTCACTTCGCGCGACGCGCCAAAGTCGGTGAGCTTGGTGCCCTATTCTCCACTGTTGAGAGTCAAAACTCTCTATAATCACAGGATACCTTTTGCGAGTCCATGAGCACGTTGCGGGACTTGAGGTCGCGGTGGATGACGTCGAGCGAGTGCAGATAGACGAGACCGTCGGCGATCGCGAGCATGGTCTGAAACTTTTCTTCCCACGGAAACGTCGCCGAGACGCCGCCGGGCACGCTCGGCTTGGTCTTCTCCAACACGCTCTTGAGGTCCCCGCGGTCCATCCACTCGAGGACCATCTGCAGCTCGGACGGGACGCGCCAGCTCGCACCGATCGTCTTGACAACGTACGGGCAGTCGAGCCTAATGCAAGTCCGAGGTGTGAGCGAGACATGTCGCCAGAAGCATGTTTAACGTACTTGGCCGTGAGCTTGATTTCGTCAATGAGGTTGGAAATATCGGCACGGGAGCTCTTGCCTTGAAGCATGCACTTGATAGCGACCAATTGACCTAAGGCGCAAACGATATGAGACTCGCAACGTGTGGGATCGGATGGAGGTACCCTTGTACTCGCCGCGGTAGACTTCACCGTACGCGCCTTGGGCCACCGACTGGATCTTGGTGAGCGCTTGCTCGTCGAGACGAAGCAGTTCGAGATCCTACTTTATCATTAGCATCCTTGGACTCTCTTGACGGAGCCTGTACCTCCATGTTGAAAGCCATGCTGTATTGGCCCGTCGACGTCGTCATACCCTGGGTCGTCGTGTTGTGGGCCGTGTACCCGTTGTGGCTCGTGCCCCTGCGTAGAGACGCATAAGACCAGGGCCAGGACGTCGCGAAGGCTGTAGTACGTGGAGGCAGCGTTCTTCTTGCGGCGATACAGCACGCAGCCGACGATGACGAGCACAAGCACGACTGCGCCGACCGCGACACCGACGATGACGCCTGTGTTGGACGACGAGCCAGACTCGTCTGTCGCTACGGCGTTAAATGATGAGATGGGAAATTTATCGACTGCCGTACCCGACGCTGGCATGACGCAGACCGAGTACTTGGTCTTGAGCGGCTGGATGGTGTTGGGCGCCTTGCACGAAGCCGAGACATCGATACTGCCGACAGCAAACGTCGGCACCGCCTGGAGCGCCGTGTACGTCGGCTGGTCAACGAGGAACGTTGTAAAATGCGAGTCGTCAAAGTAGCTAGACCAGACATGAGTCAAGAGAGCACGACTCTTTAGCGTACAATTTGCTCAGTTTTGACGAGACGGTCAGGTTCGAGAGCGTCTTGAGGTATGGGCAGCTGTTAAACTTGCTACAGACAATGTCGAGTGAGCCGACGATTCGATTTTGCACGTGGTACATTTCAACGGCGTTGCGGAAATCCACGTTTTCAATCGTGGTAAAGTTGTTTTGCCAGCCATAGCTACCATCCAATTCATGATTCCTCCTGCTTTCTTGGGAACGCAAACGTACAATTCCGAGAGCTGGCCGAACGGGATCGTCGTCGGGAGCGTCGGGAGCTGGCACGCCGCAATGGACCTACACCGCTTCGTGAGCCAAGACCCCTCTTTGCAGCAGCCGGAAGTGTTCGTACAAACGTGTGACGATCGGCGAAAAGGCAGCCTTGGACAAATCGATGCCCTTGTTGGCCTCAAAATCCCTAGTACAAAATACGATAAGCGACCGCGTCGACGCGTTCGTGGTCGTACAGAAGCGCGACGTTGGTGTCCTTGGACAAGTCGCCCACGGCGCGGACCGAGTTGTAGAATTGGCTAGACACCTCATGGTGAGCCTCGCTGGATGGCATTGGCGTCGTATTACATGTAGACTTGGCTCAGGTTGGGAAGCTCCGCGAGGTACTGCGCCTTGTCTACGCAAATGGGATGAGGCCTCTACGTTCTTATTGTCCTTACAGGTGCCGTTGATGACGAGCAGATTCGTTTGCGTCGAGTCCTTCTTGACGTCGTTCTTGGTCCAGTACATCTTGTTGAGCTAGCGCCAATCGAATAGGACCTTGGGCCATTGGCGGCGGCGGCGTACCTTGCACGAGCTGTCGACAGAACAGAAGACAGCACCGGGCTGCGTGCAGAGCGAGCTCGAAAAGGTCGACGCGTACGCCCCGTACGGGCAGTCGGCGGCGGCAACATGGGCGGCGAGGCCAGCAACCTACCTCGATGCATAAGAAGCTTCTGGGGGGCGACGTGCGTGTACCAGGGCAGCGACGAGCGGCAGCATCACGGCGACTCGAGAAATGTTCGAACGTCGATCGAGAAACGGTAATGGCAATGTCGTGTGACCAACGCTCGGATGGCGTCGTAGCCAGTGGGTTCCGAACCGAGCATCTGATGGCCCTGCGCGTCGACGACCACATGTCATCGTCGGATGCAGCTACGGTATATACACGTGGTACAGTACCGGTATACGTCGAGCAGACAACATTTGCCGTTTTACGAGCAAGTATGAGTAGGAAGACACTGTGTCCACACAGCACTTCTCGCCGCGTGCACCAGCGCACACGAGGCGCCGCGTGCTGCTCCACCAACCAATCGTCATACGATCCGACAACTCTACAACCCTGCTACAATACCACTCTCAACCCAAATCAACTGTCCAATCCGATTCACCAATTTCACTGTACGGACCATCGAGGGTACTATACATGCCACAAGGGGTGCACATGTAAGCACAGTCGCGTCCAGAGCCCGGTTCAATCGCGCTCAGGAGCTGGCCTGCATGTACCTTCTCCGGGCCTTTGCCGTCTCGCGGTGCTTTAGCGGTGTTGATTAGTGATCGGATGTCGGATCAGGTGTTGATTGCCACGGGTACGTTCTGCGACAGGGCGCGCGCTGCGAGCCATCGACGAAGCGCGCGTCAGACAGACGCCTTCACACCAGCACAATGTAGCCTGCTGCGACTCCAGCAATTTGGCAGGCCGCTTCAAAATTCAACGACCAACCCACGAGAGATCAATCCAATGACCCATCCAGTGGCTATAGTGTACGAGCCGCAGCGTCGCAAAAGTTGAATGAAGCTAATGGAGCGAGCCGAGATGAGTTGTCGTTGACTACGAAGCGCCAGCCACACCCAAAAGACAGGCGCAGAGGCACACGTATCATGATTTGGTTAGCGTCGCCACATTGCTTAGAGGCCGACCTTGAGCTGCTGCCGAATGGTATAGGCGATGCGGGCAGCGCTCGGCCGGTCTTCGGGATGCGGCCGGAGGCACTCGAGCGCTAGCACCCGCACCCACGACGGAATCGACGCCGTAAACGTCGGCTGGATCGTGCCTTGGATCACGCGACTCATGATCGCCGTGTCCACCAGCGCATTGCCTACACGCCATGTCCGACTTGATACGTTGATACGGAGAGTCGATGCGTACCCTTGTCGTTGCGCATGTCCGAGTACGGAATGTAGTGCGTGTTGAGCTCCGAGATGACCATCCCGAACGAGTAAATGTCGGCCGCCGTCGTGTAGTGGTTGTCCTGGAGGATCTCGGGCGCCTACACAATCGATAAATATACTGCGCATCGACGACGACAAGCGCACCATCCAGCGGTAGGTGCCGACACCGATCGTCATCGTCTCGGTCGTCACTTCACGCGACGCGCCAAAGTCGGTGAGCTTGGTACCCTATTCTCCACTGTTGAGAGTCAAAACTCTCTATAATCACAGGATACCTTTTGCGAGTCCATGAGCACGTTGCGGGACTTGAGGTCGCGGTGGATGACGTCGAGCGAGTGCAGATAGACGAGACCGTCGGCGATCGCGAGCATGGTCTGAAACTTTTCTTCCCACGGAAACGTCGCCGAGACGCCGCCGGGCACGCTCGGCTTGGTCTTCTCCAACACGCTCTTGAGGTCACCACGGTCCATCCACTCGAGGACCATCTGCAGCTCGGACGGGACGCGCCAGCTCGCACCGATCGTCTTGACAACGTACGGGCAGTCGAGCCTAATGCAAGTCCAAGGTGTGAGCGAGACATGTAACGCTGCATGTTGGACGAGACGATGTACTTGGCCGTGAGCTTGATTTCGTCAATGAGGCTGATAATGTCGTCGCGGGAGTTCTTGCCTTGGAGCATGCACTTGATGGCAACCTCTTGACCTAGAATCGTACTGGGTTAGGTGCAGGGTTGAGAAGTTGAAACTACAAACCTTTGTACTCGCCGCGGTAGACTTCGCCGTACGCGCCTTTGGCAATCGACTGAAGTTTCACGAGGGCGCGTTCGTCGAGTCGAAGCAGCTCGAGGTCCTAACCATGTCCAAATGGGATTGTCTAGCGGATAGCAAAAAGCGAAGACCTCCATGTTGAAGCCGGCGCTGACCATGTGTCCTGTCGACGACGTGTCCCCCGCCATCGTTTCCGTGCGCCCGTAGCTCCGGTCGATGGTTGATTGCGTCGCCCTATGGACAGAAACGTCACCGTTGCAGCCGTGTCTCGAAGGGAACATTCAGCATACGGATTGGCCGCGCGGAGCTTGCGGCGAAAGCACACAACGGCGGCGACGCACAGCCCAACGACGGCGACAGCCCCGAGCGTCGCCCCCACAATCCACGCCGTCTGCGTCGTCGATGACGTCACCGCCGGTGTCGATGTCCCGGGCGCCGACGAGACGGGCGCCATCGTCGGAGTTGACGCTGCATCACCAATCAGAACTGAGTGTGATTCTGGTTGCATACCTGGCATGACGCACACCGAGTACTTGGTCTTGAGAGGTTGGATGGTGTTGGGCGCTTTGCACGAAGCCGAGACATCGATGCCGCCGACAGCAAACGTCGGGACGGACTGCAGCGCCGTGTACGTCGGCTGGTCCACGAGAAACGTCGTGAAATTCGAGTCGTCAAAGTAGCTACAACAAATTGAGAAATGAGTCGTTGACACGTGGAAATGATGCAAAGTCGCACAATTTGCTCAGTCGAGTCGAGACCGACACGTTGTTGAACGTCGTCAGGCGCGGACAGCTGTTGAATTTGCTACATATCAATGTATCAGTACAATTCCAGCGCCGGTGGCCGTCATACATTTCGACCGCGTTGCGGAAATCAATATTGTCGAGTGACGTAAAATTGTTGTCCCACCCAAAGCTACACAAAAACTCGATTCGATTCGTCACTTTTGGGGAATCGAAACGTACAATTCCGAGAGCTGGCCGTACGGGACCGTTGTCGGAAGCGTCGAAAGCTGGCACTGCGCAAGCGACCTACTCAGCTTCATGAGAAGACGCGACGAAATGAGGCGTGGCAACAAGCGGGTCATCGACGATGGAAACGCAGCCTTGGAGAGGTCGATGCCAGGGTTGCCTTGAAAGTCCCTACGACCGCGTCAGAGAGTAGCCAAGACGTGCATGTATGAGAGCATACAGCAGCGCGACCATCGAGTCGTTGGACAAGTCACCAACCTCGCGCACCGAGCCAAAGAATTGACTACCAGTGGTTGAGAGTGAGTCCTGCCATGGGACTGTAGAGTAGACGTCGTACATGTAAGTGTTGCGAAGTCGCGGGAGCTGAGCAAGGTACTGCGCCTTGTCTACCATAAGAACCGCATGGGCGTGGGGACACTCGCGGCAGCGCTACCTTTGATGATGATTTGGTCGGTCAACGTCGAGTCCTTGAAGACGTCCATCTTCTTTGTGTACATCACCGTCGGCTACAAGACCACATGCATCGCATCGAGGCTGCATGATCGAAGGTACCTTGCAGTTGCTGTCGACAATGCAGAGAATCGCATCGGGCTGCTCACAGTAGCTGACCGTGAACGTGGACGCGTAGTTCTGGTACGGGCAGGCGCCAAGGACTGCGTTGGCGCCGAGGCTGAGCGCAGCCTACACATACCCAATGTCTACCAGCCTCGTCGAGGACCATGTCGCCGTACGAGTCGTCCGAGCATGGCAGGTGGCGGCGCTTGCGTCGGCAATTGAAAATGGCGAGATCGAACTTTTCATCTTCTTTTGACCAATCAGATTGCAGCAGGCGTGCTGAAATTCCCGCATTTTTCAAACCAAATGGCCGCTGACATGTCCAATACCGACTTTCTGCTCTGTGCAAGCTCTCTGAGCAGTGTACAGCAGTGTTCAAGGTGCTCTCCATTCAAGGATGAGTGCAGTCCCTTTTGCCGGAATTGAACGTAATATGATTCATGGGCGGCAGGAGTCGTCCTCGGTTGTCGTTGATTCGCGCGGAAATTATTGACGTTATCGAGGCTTCTGTACAACTCACAACGGTGAAGAGTGCAGGAATGGAATTGATGTACTCTTGCTTCTACCACGACCCACAAACAACGATTGGATCTCGCGCGTACGTACGCGATCGCACGGGCATTCCTGGTGTAGCTCCTTTCGAGGCAGTGACATTTCTTTCACTTTACCATTCCGTAGTCAGAGTCCGCCATGAACTTCAAAATCCCGTTCCCGCGATTGACGACGTCAATGTCATGTCATTTTGAAAAATGCTATGTACTCTGGGAATTCCAATCCCGACAAAATGGAGCAAGGACAAGCAATACTGCCTGCCTCAACTTCGTGCACTAGTACTCTGGCAGGACCAGGTACAGGACCCCACCTCGCGATTGGTCTTGCCAACATAGGTCAAGGCACACCATGACAGAAGCACCTTGGTCTGCTTGTCCACGGGACGCCAACGTGCTTGCTCGCTGCGCGCAGTCACGGCCGGTATC
>NW_012156631.1:0-2597 GCF_000151545.1 Saprolegnia parasitica CBS 223.65
GCATCGAGCTTCTCGACCGCGTCGGGCAGCACCAAGAGGCGGCGTACGACAAGCTGTACCAATGGACGCTGCAGCACTGCGGCGGCGCCGAGACCGGAGCCCAGTCGCCTACTGCACCATGCCATGCGCCATCTCGCCGCCCGCCCCGCCTTCTACACGTACGTCCTGCCACGAGCTACCAAGATGGAGACCATATGTAGGCACTGCAAGGAAGCGCTCGTGGCTGCTCGGCGCGGTGCAATTTTGCGCCGCTTCATCCTGGCGCTGACACGGGGGGGTCCCAACGGCATTCCTCGCCCGATTGAGATCCATTCGCACGACCCGGTCCGGTATGCCGGTGATATGCTTGCCTGGGTGCACGCAGCGATCGCATCCGAGCACGAGTACTTTAAAGTACGCGCCATCAAAGCACATTGTTGGATGTACTCTGACGTGCCGCATTAGGTCTTGCTGGACGGGGCCGAAGTCGGCGAGACGCAGCGGCTCGTGGGCCACGCCTTTGAGGGCATCGCGCGACCGCTCGAGGTACCAAACGGACACCACGACCCACCATGTATTTCAGTATAAACGACACGACGTACGTACAGGTGCGCCTGCAGCAGACGCTCACGGGCCAGACCGCGTGTCCTGTGGTGTATCAAGTGGTGCACTTGCTCGGCTTTTACTGCGTCACCATGGCCAAGCTCGTGCCCCAAGACGCCGAGCTGAACACTGTGCTGGTCGAGTAGGATGCTGCGCCGATGTCGTATGAGGCAGTACACGAATATTACATCATCGTAGGTCGCTCGCCCGTGCCCGCACGAGCTTTGAGAAGCAGTGGCAACACCAAGTCGACCTCTTTCAAGCGGCCATGCAGGTATATAAAACGCTTCCGTCAACGACAAGGCATGCACCTGGAATAGGAAGACCGCGCCGACTTTACTCTCGTCGCTGCGCACGCGACACTCGATACGACGCACAAACTCGTAGGCTTGTTTCGTTGGATTTTTGATTTTAGACTGGATTTTGGATTGGTTGCTAGGCAAATTTGCTCGATATTTACCAAAGCGCGCTGCTCCCGTTTGGGGCCCAAGCCGCTGATGTAGCACCTGTCATTGAATGCTTCCTTGTTGCGCTCTCTGCATCCTCCAAGCAACGCCATGCCGACCGTAGCGACGCGCTCGTGTTCCAGCTCAACCAGCTCGGCTGCGTGCACGTATATATGGCACCCGCGATATCGTCCACCTATGGTATACCACGTGTTCTAGGCCACCCTGTCGCGCTACGAGGCGCTTGCAAGCGAGTGGTGCGCCGACCTCTCGCGCGACATTGGCGCCAGTATCGATGCGCTGGCCATCGCGCAGGTGCGACATGTAGGTAGGGCTAGGGTTTCACTTTCAAGGTCGTCTCTAGGCCTCGGTGGTGCTGCAGCGGTGCGCTGTCTCGACGCTCCTCGAACACATGGCCGCGGTGCGCGAGGTACATTACATTTGACAAAGACGATGGACAAGTTGTCATATATGTGCTCATTTGTAGGCGGGCAGCACGATGCCCGGCCTCGACGTCGACAGCGTTCGCATCATCGTGCACAACTTTTGCTCGCTGCTCATGGCGCTCGAATTCCCTGCCATTGAGCGCATCTCGCAACCAGACGTCCGCGACGAGGCGTACGCACGAGCCGCTCGCCGCCTCTGCGATGCGTACGAAGCGATCCACGCGTTCGTGTGTGATCCGGTCATGGGCTACGCCCAGCCATCGACGATCGTCGTGCACTCGCCCAAGGAGATTGAAACCATCTTGGATCTGGCGTCCTAGACGCGTTCAATGCGACGTATTATTGTCCCTTGTGTTGACAGCGCATCGACCTCTACTCTTTCGACGCGTGCTTGACGGGCCGCTCTGGTGGCCTGGAACCGAGAAAACGCAACTGAGAGAATTCATATCAGTTGATGAGGAAGTAAGTTGATTGACGGCCGCAGTGCGGACGAAGTCGACAGAAGCGGTTGTTCCCGAATGCCCACGCGACCCTATCGAATTCATCAAGTGCATCTTTTAGTGCACGGCTGCCCAAGGGCTCCTGCATGGAGGATGCCAGAACTGCCGTGCTGAGCAACGCGAGTTTACATCTATCTATCTATCTATCTATCAATCATCTATCTATCTATCTATCTATCTATCTATCCATGTGCAGTACTGTATAAGAGCGAATTATTCCTAGAACATCACGCCACTTGGGGCAACTTTGCCGACCTCGCCTTCGCCGACCCGTCGCTCCCCCGGATCCGGCGCCTGCTTACGTCAAAGGCAGTGCCCGACCGGTTCAAGTTTATGCTCAAGTACTGGTTCGACATTCGCGTGGGGCCGAGCATGCTTCCGGCGCCGTCGCCGCTGGTCCACGAACAACCGCTTTGGTCCAACCAGTTTCTCCCGGTAGATAGCTGTAGTTACATAGAAAAGACCACAAGATGGCACACTCGATACGCCCGGACGATGGCCAAGATCGGGATCACTCAAGCCCAGCACGTCCACGCCTTGATGCTCGCCGCCGCCCCGACGGAGACGCTCGCGACAAGAACTCAACGCCTCATCCACGCGGTGACGACAAAGTGTCGCGGCCG
>NW_012156631.1:3496-14301 GCF_000151545.1 Saprolegnia parasitica CBS 223.65
TGCCGCTGCCAAGTCCATGGACGATTGCCGTCAAGGCGGCACGTGTCGCTCAACTGCACGTGCACCACAGCCTCGTACAACAGCCCGAGCAGCCTGCTCTTCGTCGTCTTCTCCAGCTCCTCGCCCAACACGAGTGGCCGCGACGTCACCTCGTCCCGCGGATCGCGCTCCTGCCTCCGCCTGCCTAAATCAAGTCCCTCAACCGAGTACACACAACGAAGAAAGTCCGACAATTTTATTTAGCATAGTTTTATCTATTGTAATAGACGACCCACTTCAACAACAACATCACGCCACTTGCACACCGTCGTTTCCATCGTAGACTTGGGACGGTTGTGTGATACAGATAGGAATGCCTGTCGTGTAGAAGGCTCGCACTTGGCGCCAAAACCCTCCTCCTTGTCGATGTCAACATGATCCAAGTCCTTGAAGGCAGCCTTGAAGACTTGAATGTGGGGTAAACAACATTACGACATTACTGCCACAGTGAACGAGTAAATATGTAAAACTCTAGCTTTTAATGGCATGTAGTAGACAGAATCTGTCAACAAACCAAGTGGGAAGCGCTCACGCTCTAGTATAAGGCAGGAAATGAATATCGATATCTGCTGCGTTGACGGGTGTGTCCTACCGGTACGATGATGTCCTACCGGTACGATGATGAACCGAGAAGACTCATCCCGGGTTAGGTCTACTGGTTTGTAGCACTACAGCACATAGAGTCAGCGATCAAAAGGAGTCTTGCACTTTCCTCGGAAACGTTGACGACTGCAGAATGGGAGTGCCGCCTTCAACGTTGACGCCATCATCTGCGCCCATGTTGAATGTGTACAAGCGTGCTTCGGTCAAGCACCGAATCAGCCCTCTACTCCTAACGCTTCACGCACCAAAGAACCAGTGGTCCAAAGCGCTCGCTACTTGCGACACTACTCGTTCGGCTGAATTACTTTACATGCCATGCACGAAACGAGTGGCCATTGTAAAAAAGAAAGCCGCTTCTTTTTCGTTGTTTTTGTTGCCTTGGACTGACATCCTGGGTCCCGTACCAGTAAAAAGACACGGGGATCCTACTGCAATCGTTGAAGGGCATCGGGTCCGACCAGGAGATATCCCACTGCGTATCCCACCATGCTATCCCACGGATCGGAAAACCCTCCCAAATTGCAATCGTTGGAGAAAAATTCTAGTCTCTTTGCTAGCATTAAGGCGTCCAGCATGACGTGTCGTAGTTCAAAATGTATATACCAATGAATGCAGTGACGCTGGCTGCGACACCTGTCGCTGGCGTCATGCCATCAATCAATACTTCGCGCGTGCAATGCTGCACGGGCGCAACATGTGGCACCTGCGGCGCTCAACACCTGGCTACCGCAGCCGATGTAGCACGCAGTTCATGGCTCACGGGGCGCAGCGTCATTTGGTGCGGGCAAGTGACGTCAGTTGCGGAACAATCGGAGAACGTGATGCGGACAACGGTCAGTCCGTTTTCCGCTCCTTTGACAGACCTTGACCCTTTACAACGCGTCCAAGCACAGACCGTCGTCAATGGCGCCGCAACCGGGCAACTGCATTCGACTGCACAGTTGCAGTCACGGCAGTGTTTCGACCAGCGCGTTCAGGTAATAGCATTGCGCCCCTTGGTAGCCTTTCCTCGTGTCTCTTCTGGCCTGTCGCAAAACAGATGCTGTGGCCAGGGAACCACTCGAGACGCTCACTTTGCATTTGCACCTGCACCGCGCACTCGATCTCATGGGCTGGCAAGGCTACGTCATCGCGGGCATCGTCTTCCTCTGCGCCGTCTACGCCTTCCACGGCATGTACCGTGTCGCCAAGACATTGCCGCTCGTCTCGCTGAGCGCGATCCAGTACTCGTCGGGCGCGCACTTTAAAGGCCTCTTTGCCTTTCGCGTCGTGGTTGCGGCGCTCTACATCACGACGATCATCTATCAGCTCACGCACCAAGAAGGCCGTGCGTTCACCATGTACACGGTCTGGAACTTTACGCTCCAAATGGTCTACTTCCTCTGGGCCATCAAGGTCCAAGTGGCCGAGTGGTGTCACGTGGGGTCGTCGTCACTGGTGCCCATGACGCGCGAGCGGCAATGGCTCTCGACACTCTTCACGGTCGTCTTCTCCACGAGCTTCCTCGTCGCACTCGTGTACTGGTCGGTCATCTACAAGACGTCGACGTGGTGGGTCGGCTACATGGAGCACGCGGGCAACAATGCGATTCTCATTCTTGAGTTTTGCTTGAACCATAGCTTTATGGTGCGCGCCGACGCGCCGTTCGCGGCTCTTTGGCCGGTTTTGTACGTCACGGTCATTTGGATCTGCAAGGCGACGTTTTTGGAGAAGTGGCCCTATACGTTTATGAACCAAGACAAGGCGATCGCGCCCGTCATGTACCTCGGCGTCATTGTCGCCCACATTGCGTGCTTTGGCTTTGTGCTTTTGCTCGCCAAGGCCAAGACCAAGTACCTCCCCAGGCGCTGCCACATTCTCGCGGACATGACCAAGGAAGACGTCGTCTACAGCCACTGCCAGTCGGCCAAGGACGAGCTTGTCGCGAGCCACGCCTAATTTTTGTATTTAAATTCTTTTTTGTTTTGAAAGTCGGCGGCCTTGTGCTTCGACACGCCCCACGTGCGTGGCGCGACATCGCTGCATCGTTGCTAGATAGATAGATAGATAGATAGATAGATAGATAGATATTAGATAGATAAATGAAAAATCATGTGAAAATGTCAACTATAAAGTTATGATTAGGAGGAAGAATATCTTAAACGATCGTGTCGTAGTTGATCGAGTTCATGAAGAGCTTGTTGGCTTGGACGACCGAGCAGAGCGACGGAAAGTACTTGGCTTTCGCCGACGAAATCACGAGTGCGAGACCAAACGTGACAAAGTGACCGAGAAAGATACCAATGTACCAGAGCGGCGCGACCGGCGTCTCCATCGCAAGAAAGCTGTAGGGCCACCACCCGTTCAGCCACGTCGCGTTGCTGATCCAGATGAAGACGGCGTAAATGGTGGGAAAGATCGAGACGTAGATCACGTCCGTGCCTTGCACGAGAAAGCCGTTAAGCGCAAACTCGATCAAGAAGAGGAGCGTGTTGCCACCGTGCTGGATGTAGCTGTACCAGCGCATGTTGGGGTTGTAGAGAAAACCCCAGTAGATGACAATGACCAGCAGCGAGTTGGCAAAGCAAATGTTGAAGAGCGAGTTGAGGAGCGCGCCTTCGCGCGTGACAGTGATTGGCTTCTCACGTGATCCAGAAGTCGCGAGCTGGTACTTGATCGCCCAGAGGTAGTAGATACTCTGGAGAATAAAGTTCCAGACGGTGTAAAAAGACACCATCTTGATCCCGAGGTACTCGGCTTCCGCGATGAGAACAGCCGCATACAGCACGAGCATCGCGACGCGAAAGCCCACGTGGACGTAATACGTCGACGGCGTCTTGTACTGGAACGACTCGAGGACGGCGGCCGGCCCACCGCCGAGGGTGTAGATGGCATGACCCGAGATGGCGAAGGACGCGGCGAGGATCGATCCGATGACAAGCTGGACCCACATACTGCTGCTTGTGTCAGTACGATGCAAATTGAACAATGGCCCGACGGACGATTGTGGATGTGGATTGGTCGCTGAATCCACGGGCGTCCGTGCACTCATGTGGTCATCAGAAGGCGATCGCGATCATACCTGTTGGTCGTCTGGATGGCGGGAGTTGTAAATTGATTGGCTGATGCCGGCGCCATCACCAGAACTCGAATGATAGGTGCACAAGTGCAAATTTTTCGTTGTGCATGGTACAAGTCAGTTCAAGGCTTGGAGCCCTTGTAGACGGCGGACGAAATCATCAGCTTCGTGTGAATTGGTATCGTACTATCACTAGAGCGCCGTCACAATTCGGTATATCTGGTTGTATGGCATAGGACGACGCATGTCCAACGTTGATGGGTTGTCACAATCACACAATCCATTGTCAAAATGCGTTTTAATCGACACATATTATACAGTTTTATAATAGGTATACTGGAATCACGCAACCGCCTTAAAACACGCAGCTGATGGTTGAAGTTACATCCGGTCGCACACCTGCATACAACCGCGATCATACTCGGCCCGCACCGTATCAAAGCATCACATTGCGGTCTGGTTCCTTCTACATGTACCAGCGCCGCCTTTCTTGTCAAGACATTCGAGAACGCTTCGAGAGAGGTCGTAGGACACATTCATTGCCGGCCTTTCCGTATACACAATCTTTTATAATTTTGACTACACAATCGACTGGTACGAGGTCGGGCGCGCACCATTGCCTTGAATCGACGTCATCTCGGGTTGAAGCGTCGGGATGCACCGCGTTTTCACTTGCGAGAGACCGTACGCGCCGCCGAACAAGACAAAGTGGCCGAGAAAGATGCCGATATACCAGAGCGGCGTGGTTGACGTGTCCATCGAGAGAAAGTCGTAGGGCCACCATCCGTCTAGCCACGTGTCGTGGCTGATCCAAATGAATGTCGTGTAGATTGTGGGCGACATGCCTGCGTATTTAAAGTCTTCCGACTGCACGTCAAAGTCGCCCAGAAAGAGCTCGAGCACGAAGAGCAACGTGTTGACGCCGTGCTGGATGTAGCTGTACCAGGGCATCGTCGGGTAGTAGAGCTCGGTCCAAAAAACGACGGCGACTAGGAGGCTGTTGGTCAAGCAAATGTCAAAGAGCGAGTTGAGGGGATGCGACTGGACGACGACAGTGGCGCCGCCGCGGGCATTCCAATGGCTCAGAAGGAAGCCGGCAGCAAGGGCGTGGTAGACAGTCTGGAGGGCAAAATTCCAAATCGTATAGTACGAGAAGGCCGTCGTGCCATACTCTTGCACGTCAATAACCAAGATGATGCAAAAGAGCGTTACAACCAAAAGGCGAAATGCCAGCTGCAGGTAGTAGCGCACACGGGAGGTAAACGTCAAGGTTGCAACGTCCCCTTGACGGTCGTATTGATGCGCGCGGTGCAGGACGATGCCCATGCCGAGGTACGAGGCTGCAACCATGCAGGCAATCGCGATCTGGACCCACATGAGCGCGACAACACGTTTTGAAAAATGAAGTTAGTTTTGGTTTCAATGAGACCATGCACGCGGTCAACTAACGGTAGATTTAAAAGCGACCTCGTTCTATTAGTGCTTGGAGATCTCATCAGCAATCAGCACTGCAAATAACCTAGGAAATGTGATCGCAAACGCTGATTGCAGGGGGAAACACTGATAGCACTCTTCGTGACAGGAGGAAAGGATGCGGCTTGAATGGTAGACCGACGCCAGCAAAGTATATACAGAATGGAAATGCAGATGCATCGTGATGGCACGTATTAGATACATCCTTGCTGATTGGAACGCGCTATCAGTCATAGATCGGTACAGTCATAGATCGGTACATCCTCGACAATTTGAGCACAGCAAGCACACACATATATGCACACGACTCCGATACATCTTCTTGTATACGAGTTCTTATAGTAGCTGCTTTGCACAGGTCCAACGTAGCGTCCAAAACTAACCGTGCTCGACATTGCACCACTCCGATCGTATCATGTCACCCTGCGCTTTGATTGGCGCTTCTAAAAACGCGCGAGCCAATCACAAAAAGGCATTAAATGCGCAAAAAGATATGCCACCCGTGCAAAAACTAGACGATCGTCAAGCCTTGGGCCGTGGCCACGATCGGAAGAGCGTTCTTCTCCAAGACCGGGCAGCATGTCGGGAGCAGCTTGGCCTTGAGCAGCGAGATGCCATACGCGGCGCCATACATGACAAAGTGACCGACAAAGACGGCAATGTACCAGAGCGGCGCGACCGGTGAGCTCATGGCGAGAAAGCTGTAGGGCCACCACCCGTTCAGCCACGTCACGTTGCTGATCCAGATGAAGATGGCATACATTGCTGGGAAAAGCGCGATGAAGACGACGCTGGTGCGCTGCGTGAGGAAGCCGTTGAGCGCAAACTCGATCAAGAAGAGGAGCGTGTTGCCACCGTGCTGGATGTAGCTGTACCAGCGCATGTTGGGGTTGTAGAGAAGACCCCAGTATACGACAATGACCAGCAGCGAGTTGGCAAAGCAAATGTCGAAAAGGCCGTTGAGCGCGGCGCCTTTGCGCGAAATCGTGGTCGGTCCGTTGCGTGACCCATACGTCGAGAGCTGGTACTTGATGGCCCAGAGATAGTAGATACCCTGGAGAATAAAGTTCCACACCGTATAGTACGAGATGGTCTTTGTCCCGAGGTACCATGTCTCGACGACGAGCACGGCGATATAGAGGCCAACCACGGCGGCGCGGAAGCCCAAATGCACGTAGTAGGCCCACGGCGAAGGGTACTGGAAGCTCATGATGCGGTGCGGGCGGTGGCGCAGGTGGTGAATCGACCGCATCGAGGCGAGAAGCGCGAGGGCCAAGATGGCACCGATGACGACCTGGACCCAGAGCATGGATCGGATCGGTGCAAATTCCAAAGTGGCGAGCGAGGATGATCCAAGGTTGTTGAGGAAGTATCTTGCCTCGGGCACTGAAACCATTGAAAATCAAATTCGAATCGCCGCTGCTGTCGTCATGGCTGGCGTAGCTACTCTCGGACGCTTGGATCTTGGAAGTTGCTACTCTACTCAGCAGCGCCACTAGAAAAAGGCCAAGTGACCTCACACGCTTTTTGTGCGAATAGCTCGCTCGATGGTAGTCGCGCTGTGGGATTGAAGTCTGCGCACGGTTCTCCTGAATTCCTCCGTCAACGCGCCGTAGTGTGGATGCAAAGACGAACCCAGACTGAGGAAGAAGGTGTGGCGCGTGTGGACCCGGCGACACACGTTCGGAGGAGATCTTGTGACGTGGCAGCCGGACGGCTCACCTTGTTACACATGCAATTATAAGAATATGGTGCATTTCCTGATGCGCTCGTGAGGCGGTGCGTGAAGCGAGGAGCGTTAGTGGTCGTGACTCGGGGTTGTGCGAGGAACAAGGCAGCGCGCACCCCAAGGGTCGCCTCTGAGAGCGTTGAGGACGCGTCAAGCGATGGCACCACAGCGCGAACAGCCAAGAGCCGGATATGCAGTCGTGTGATAGTAGCTGCCTTCATACGCAGTATAGTGCGTTGGCTGGCCACCGCGAGTTAAAGCTCGGTGTTGCCCGATGTTCTCTTCACGGCCACGCTGTCGCAATCCGGACGATTAGTGCTGGCAAATCGAACACTGCACTTGACACCATGATTACCCAGTGCTTTGTATTAGACCATAGCGTCTGTCTTGATGCAATGGGGGGTTATTGGCGACGATGCAAGGTGCTTGACGCGGCAGCGGCCCCACACGAGGTCGCCCATGATACCAGCGTACCACAGCGGTGCACTCTCGGAGCGTTCATGCCCATAAAGGCATATGACCGCTCGTGGTTTAGCCACGTGTCGACGATGATCCAGGCAAAGCGCGCCGTGCTGAAGATAGCTGTTCCAAAGCATCTTGGGGTTGTAGAGAAGGTTCCAGTAGACGACAAGGACGGACAGGGCGACGCAATTGTCTAGGAGCGATTGAAGGTACATGATCTGGCGCGAACTCGGTCCCGCTCGTTGGAGCGGGTGCACAATCGCTCACAGACAATAAATTGCCTCGAGGACAAAAGTCCTGGCCGTGTAGTACGAAAGCATCTAGACGCCAAGGTCAATCACCTCGACGAGCAAGACGGCCACGTACACCAGCAGCACGCTAACGCAAAAGACAAAGTGGATCGCATACGTGCGCGATGCGTCCGGCAGTGGTGGTGTCGGCGACGAGGTTGATACGTCCGAGCGAGGTCACGCTCGTCGTGATCTAGAGCACAAGCGCAAAGACAGCTCCTTGGGTCCACATAATGACCAGGCGCTCGCAATGGAGTCGAGCTGCGAGAAGCGGTAGCAAGCGCCACGTCTTGAAAGGTTTTAAAGTTTATCAAAACCTTGGACAACACGTCTCTTTAACACATCTCTTCGTTGTCGGTAGAGACGCATCCACGACTCTTTCTAGTACAGACAACCGCATCATCCTCACCCACCCTACATTTGCCTTATCGCTTTCTTATAGTTTAAACATATCGAATGCACAACGTCGGGCACCCACGCCGACGTCCAGGGATATGTCCCGATGGTACTTCCTGGCGACCCATTGAAATCGAACACGATCAAAAGGCCAACACATTTTCACTACACATTTGGAATCAAACAAAACTGAGCTTTCGCGCTCTTGGCGGGCCTTGGTTGACCACGACCGGGCACTGACCATGCAAGTATGTTTCTTTGAGCAGCGAGATGCCATAGAAGAGGCCAAAGGCGACCCCATGGCTGAGAAAGAGACACGCATGGCCAATGGCAGCCCCGGGCAACGACAGGTCGAGCCATCTCGATGGCGTCGAATCTTGGTGCAGCCAGAGCACGACGACGTAGACGCTCGGCAGCAGAAGCGTGAGCCCGAGGCTTTGGCGCTGGACGACAAAGTGGTTGCCGACAAACTCGAGCAGGTACACGACGAAGGATGCACCATGCAACGCCACGTTCTGCCCGTCCAATCGGCTGGATGACGTGGCGAACGCGAGCAGTGCTGGCACCACACTCGCACAGCTCATGTCCAAGAGCGTATTGAGCACGTAGCTATCGCGGTGGAAGAGCACGGGTTCGTACCGCGCCCAGTGGTGCGCGACTTGATAGATCGTGGCGCACACAAAGTAGACGCCTTGAATGCCAAAGCTCCACGTGGCGTACTCGTAGACGAGCGGCTGTGCGACGACGACGAGGATGAAGCGGGCGGCCGCGAAGGCGCGCAGAAGGAGCTGGCACGCATACGCCAGCGTCGATCGGAACTGGAAGATGGCGTCTGGGCGTGGGCGACGATAGAGCTGGCGCACGCTCACTGCCGACGCGGCGATGGCGAGCGCCACATAGAGCCCGACGAGCAGTTGGACCCAAAGTAGCATCGTGAGTGATTGAAGAATCCTGCGAGCTCTGGGCAAGACACGGGATGGGCAGCTGCAAGGTGTCGGAGCTAGCTACTTGTTGAGCTTGAGAGGTTGCTCCCATCAAAGAAGACGGGCGTACACGATCTGGCACGATGATGCATGGCCGTACTACCTCAGCTTAGTACGTCATATCTCGCAATCGAAGATGCATAGGTCGCTCAGTGAGAGGAGCGCCGTGCGAACGTCCCGAGACGCCCTGACTGAGACGGACAGGCGGCGAAATCGCCTGGTTGAAATTTCGAGCGACTCAAATCATGTTGGACCAATCCAAGGGCGTCTCTCGGGCTTCGAGAAATCCCAGAAACGCCATTTTTACGTTATGAAATATGGCACAACGCCATAAATACCACAAATACCTGCCACTTGCTCACGGCGCGGCGCTCTTGGCATGAGCCAGAGCTATGCGCCAGCGAGACGCAGACGCAAAAACAAAGGAGCGGGCTATGGTATTGATCATGCTACGTTTTTATGAAAGGACTTGAGAAAACTCTCCAAGCTCGGACGTCCTGGTATCGAGAGCGTAACTTGCCCAGGTATGAGCCCCATCTTGACGATTGCGCTGCATCAATCACACATCGATGGACCATCACACCGTCTCGCTTGCCTCAGAACGAAAGTCGTCGTGTGCTTGGATATATTTACTATTGCCGTCGGCAACACACCTTGGATCGACATAATCCGGTCGTTCCTTGCAACATGAGCTCAACGATTGATCCTCGTGGTACACCAGGCGACACAAGAGGCTCCAACAAATCGACGTCAGCTCGCGTTTTAGATGAAAAGTCCACTTATGGTTTCAAAATTCAAACGGCGTGGGTTTCGTTGACATCCGGTTTCACCAGCATGACCTCGTTGCTACCGACGACCAGCGCCGTGGGGCCATTCGCGCCATCGTCGTCGCTGCCACCACCGAGACGTCTCTGGACGCGCATCGATGTACTCTTTGGCTACAGCTACATTCTTCTCTCGCTATTTTGCGGCGTGTGGTTTCTGCAGCAAATCAACCCGAGTTTCGCCAACGACCTCTTCTGGGCCCACTACAACCTCAGCGGCTACGAAGCCTACCTCATCGACGTCTCCAACGCCGTCTTGGCGACAACGGACGCGGGCGACATCGACCTCCTCGCGATGAGCATGGACAAGGCGTACACGTCGCCGGTCTCGTCGACGCTCGTATACACCACATATGCGCGGTCGCTTGCCCTCACCATGTTTACGAGCCTCGAGTACGCTGTGCCCAACGTGCGCAACATGTCGATCAGCGCGATCAAGAACCCAAACGCCCAGTTGTGCTGGATCGACTTTGAGAAAGAATGGGAAGTCGCCCACACGCTGCAGCGCCAAGAACGTTGTGCGCAACGCTATGTCTATAATGCCGCCGTCTACTACGAAGCCTACCTTCGCAACACCAACGTCCCGGCCTTTCTGCGCAAGTTTGGCACCCCCGGCAACGAATTTTACGTCGCGATCCTCGCTGCGATTCTCGCGTCGCCACGTGGTCCAAGCTGGCTCGACGCCGTCTCGAACGCGCTGCCAACGACGTCGGTGGCGCAAGAAGTCGCCTACTGGCGTCGCGTGCCGCTGACCGAGTTCGTCTACGTGTGGCAAAACGCTGGCATTACTGGGATTGCCGAGACCTTGATCATCCGAAACGCGCTCGGTATCGACGAGACGATCACGGTCAAGAGCGTACCGCACACCAGTGGTCATTGGACGTCGAGCAACTTGTACTTCTTCCTTGGGAACGACTGGTGGATCATGCAGCTGACCAACCAAAGCCT
>NW_012156631.1:14536-20613 GCF_000151545.1 Saprolegnia parasitica CBS 223.65
CCGAGTACCGAGCGTGCTTGAAACCTACTACCGCAAGATGCAAGCCTACATGACCGCCGTGCCAGGCGACGCGTTTCGGGCGCTCCCCGTTGCGACCTTGGCGCCGTTCCCGCCCACGTGGCGAAGTGACATGTACGCCTTTTATGGCGGCAACATTTTATGCTTGTACGGTGGTCCACTCCCGTTTGTGCAAGAAAGTTTTAGCACCGACGACGGCTGCGTCACGCAGGCGCCTCTTCGCGTCCCCACCAGCCGCTTCTCTCTCCTCTTTGCCAGTGCCGCCATGGCAGCGTGGAACGTGCGCGATATCTGCGCGCTCCAGAGCGACAGCCGCTGTGCGTCGACGTTGCAGTCGTTCGAGTCGCTTCTGGCGTCGTCGCCACCACCACCCAATATGACGGCCGAGCTCGCCAACGTTACCGAGGCGATCGTAGCGCTCAATGTATCGCTCATGCAGTTTGCAACACCGTTGACCAACCGCAGCGACTTTCAACTGCTGTTGCACCCGGTCCTCGCCGACGGCGCGTGGACCTTTTACGGCTGGCTCATGCTCTGCGACTGGGTCGAAGGCAAGCGCGAGGTGGTTTCGTTCCAAGGCGACGCCGCGACCATGGTCCTCATTTCGGCCGCGTACACGCCCGTGAGCTACTCGACGGGCGTCGGCACACGCTACCTCAGCAACGCCAATGGCATCTTATTCTACTTGGTCAACTACATGTCGGCCGTTCTTATCGGCGTCGGCCTCATCTCGATTCTCTACGGTCTCTCGCTGCGCGGCCAGCTCGTCGCGGCCAACCTCTTGTATTTCAACCGGTTGGTCGGAGCCGTGTGGGTCGGCCGACCGCTTCTGCTTCTGCGCGGGTTTGCAGCCACGCTCCTTTTGAGCACGTCGCCGATCGCACTTCACACCTCGTCCAACGGCACCACATCCTTTGCGATCGTCCAGCGCTCGATGTTCGACAAGTTTGTCTTTACGGGCGAAGCGTGCTGGATTAGCTACGTCGTCACGGACATTTGCCTCTTGGTGGCGTCGTCGTCGCCGCCGCGCCTCGCACAGATGGCCACATACCTCTTGTGGCTTTCGTTTTTTATGCTCGAGTCGATCTATCCGATGAGACCGCACATGCAGATCGCCCGCACGTGTAGCGCCACCGACATGGACGACGCGCTCTTGTGTGAAAGCGGCATTGTCGAGATTGGCCACCTCGTTCGCGTGCTCTGGCTCGTCGCTTCCCAACTCGTGGCCATCATCCTTGCCTTTGTTCTCGGTCGGTTGGCACACTGGACGCGTGTGGCCCCAACGACAGCGCCGCGTGGACAAGGCCAGCACCACTTGCTGGTCTCGTCCGTCGCACACGCCTTTGTGACCTCGTCTGACACGAATGTGTGGGCGCTCGATGCTGTCTCGTGCCTCCTTTGCGGCTTGGTGCCGCTCCGCTTCCGTGGCCAAGCCTATCTCTTTGATTTGCGGCTGTGGCTGCTCGTCCGTGACAGCGACAACCACCACGTGACACCGCTGGCGTCACCCCACGTCGACGCGCTGGAGGCAGTCAAACCAGTCGTTCCCACGGCCCGCAAGTGGCAGTATGAAAACAACCCGGTCTTTGCTGCCCTTGGGTTTGTCTACATCATTGTGGCCATCATTGGCAGCGTCTCGTACTTTGAAGTGTCCCGCGTCAACTTGGCCAACGATCTCTCGTGGGCGACCTTCAATATGACCGGGGCCCATGCGTTCATCGCGAATTATCTCAACGAGTTTACGCTCTACATGCTGCCGTCAACCCAGCAGGGCTTTGATTTGGACGATGCGGGCCTATCGCTGCCAGGTGCGTACAACGATTCGTCGGGCGTTGTCCTCTCGTCGCGCCTCCACCCGTCGATCGTGCAGTACACGTTGCTCAACAGCACCACGGCTGCGATCCGCGATCTCCGAAGGACGAGGGCGTGCCACGTTCCCTGGATCTTTACTGCCTACTGCTATGTCGACTTTGCACAAACTTGGAGTGTGGCCGCGACCGCGTCACGCGCGTCACGCTGCGACGCCATGGCGTCCAACGGCGCGGTCTACCTCGAGGCGATCTTGCGCAACGTGGCGTGGAGCGCCTGGCTCTCTTGTGGGTATGGCGAGGCCTTTGAGATTGCCTTTGGCAACGAGCTTGCAACGACGATGGTTGGCCAGCGCTGGCTCGCCTCGGTGCAAACCGACGCCCTTGTTCCGATTTCTGCTGAAGTCGCTCACTGGGCAATGGCTCGCATTACGTCGTATACGCTGCAGTGGCAAACCTTCAAGACACTTGGTTTGATCAACACGTATAGCATCAGCAACGCGTATGGCGAAGTCTACCCGCTGACGCTCCAAGCGACCAACGGCTCGTTCCAACTCACGCGCGCCACGTCGTACAAGATGTACTGGGGGCTGGCCAACGACTTGATGGCGGTGGCCACCAATTCAACCTTTGGCATCGCAGGACAGAGTCTAGTACGATCGAGCGCCCACTTTGCGTTCGTGAACACGTCGGCAACCTCTGTGCTGACGGCTGCCGGTGCGCTGACATCACCGCTGACCCGCGCCATGGCGCTCGTGCAAGATACCGTGCTTGGACCGTTTGGCGCGGTCGATGTCTACTATGTCCCCGTGCCGATGAGCCTCAAGGCCGCGGTGCAGCAGCTGAAGACGTACGTGCGACTACGGCTCCGGCAAGAGCCGCAGTGCCAAAAGTTGTTTGCCAACATTTCGACGATCGACTCGAACCTTGTGATTCCGGCGGCGTGGGCCGACATCGGGTTCTTCTCGACCGGCGGGCCATTGCTTTGTGACGACGGCAGTCCGCAGCCTATCTCGGCGGGCCCTCGCACGCTGCTCTCGCGAGGCACGTGCCCGACCTCCAACACCCTTAGTAGCATCGGCATGTCGGCCACATACCTCGTTTTGGCGGCCGTGCTGAGCAACCTCCCATCGCTTCTCTCGCATCCAGGCATTGACATTGCAGCGATCTGTGCGCAGTCCAGCACGAGTCCTATAGCGTGTGCGCGGTACCTCAACGCCACCATGGCCTTTCTACCGGCGTGCGTCAACTCGGGGTACTCTGCCTACACCCCGCTGCTCGCCCACGCCCGGTCGGACCTCCAAGCGCTCAACATTTCGCTCATGCAAATGGGCATCGCCAACCTCTCGGCGCCATTGATCATGTACACGTCGCAGCTCCTCGACCCGAGCGATCGTCGGTTTGACTACTTTGCTTGGTTTTATCTCTACGACTGGAGCCGGGGGACGCGCGAAGTCGTGTCATTTCAAGGCGATGTGGGCGCGATCTCCATTATGTCGGACTACCATTCGCTGGTGGCGCGCGAGGCGCAGCGCTGGGAGCTCTCGACCATCGTCGCCTCGTACGCCCGCGCGTGTGTCCAGTATGTGACCTTTGTCATGATCTGCGTCGCGATCGTCGTTGGTATTTACATTCTCTCGAGCCGGGGGCACGTCGAGGGGCTCAACATGCTCGTGCTCAACCGCGTCGGCGGCATCGTCTGGGTCGGCCGCCCCCTCCTCTTTGTCCGTAGCTTGACGGCAGTCTGTCTCCTCTCGACCGGCACGCTCGAGTTGGTGTACGATGGCGGGTACAGCTTTTTTCAGAGCACGTCCAACCCGTGGTACAAGACGTGGCTCGCGGCCAGCGAAGTCACGTGGCTTTTATCGGTGGTCAACGACCTCCTCATGGTCATCACGCTCGAGTATACGCCGTACTGCGCAACCCCCAACAGCCTCCTTGTGTGGCTGGTTGCTGCGATCCTCAGTGCTACGTACCCGGTAACCCACTCTGCGACGCTTTCGACCGATGCGTGTTTTGCGGCCGACGTCGACTTTCAGCTCATTTGCAACTCGGCGACCATTTACATTGGCAGCACGACCCGGCTCTGGACGCTCATCGGCGTCGTCGTCGCCTGCAACATAGTGGTCTACGTCGTCGTACGCATGACGCTCACGGAAGCGCCGCGCAGTGATATCAACTCGCACTTTCTCTATGCCGGTGCGCGGTACCTCTTCTGGCACTCGAAATGGAAGTACGACGAGGTCTACTACCTCGACAAAGCGTCCGCAGTCCTCAACGGCATTCTGCCGCTGCGCTACCGCGGTCGGCTCTACGCGTTTGATATCAAACTGTGGCGCGTTTTTGCACTGCCGGCGCCAGCGCCCGTGCCACGCGGCCACGCGTTTTACGAGGCGTCGCAAGCGGCACTGCCTCTAATCGAGTAGCTGCTTGCCCGTTCGCATCAAGCCAACCGGTCGCGTGCGTTGGCGCAATAGGTTGCTGAACCACGTGGAGCACGGACGTGCGAGCTGGTCCGGCTATGAAAGATTTCCCGTCGACCGGACTTCTGATTGGTTAACAATGAAACGTTTATTTATATTAAACGATCTTCATGTTTGTAGGTAATACAATAAATGAAACATGACAGAATGGCGCCGGACGAGGTTCCAAAGATTGCGTTGGCCCAGGCCTTGGCCACCATAGCAACTGCCATTTATCACGATCCAAGCAAGTAGTTGAGTCATGCAAACTACATTCTAGGAGATTTTTTCGAGGAATATCGATACCAAACGGGAGAGACCTGGTATTCCATACTCCATTTTGTCCTACACGATGATTTATACAACTCTAACATGTTGACCGACATGGAATTCTCGTTTTGCGCTCCGGTGAGACCAGTATTCCATGTACCGGTACTTCCTTTTGCTAAATGAGTCTAATTTGATGTCTCGTTGGCATGCCAAGTTGCAGCCCTCGCGGCGCCTCCAGTGCCGAGATACAAAATTGGGCTGTACGGTTCATTTTCGGACCAACTTGAATAAGGCTTCGTTTGGTGCGCAAAACGTGTTTTAAAACGTGTTTCGTGTTTTGGCCATTTCTGCATGTGCTCATGCGGAAACCATATAAACACGTTTTTCCAAAAGCGTGCGCGTTTGGTGCGCATTTTGACACGAAATGCGAGTTGGCGCTGGCCAAGGGCGCGGAGGTTACCAACGCGCTAGTGGCGTCCAACGAAGTCCGCCAGACGAAGATGGGCTCTTCCAAGGCCAACAGGACGGACGAGATTACGGCGCTCCTCCTCGAACTGCGTATCGGCGAGATCGCGCGCGGTGCTGTATCACAATGTACGTATATCTGTCCTTACAGGCGTGTACTACGTGTTAGGCCAGGGCACCGATGCTGGAGGCCTCAAGAAGGAAGCCTGGCCTCGCCGCCGCCGTTGACAAGAAGGCGAAGATCAACTACGCGAAGACACAAATATAATACAAGCCCGTCTTAGTACCCTGAAGGCCGATTATACGCGCGTGCATGCTCTACGAACCAGTTCCTATTTCGGATCTCGGGCGGCGTGGCTCGGCTCGTGAGCTGAGTGACGTAGGTGGCCTTGCGGCGACCGAGCGCGGCGAGCACCTCACCATGAGTACTCGCTAGATCGTCTCGCCGCTGTGTTGAAAGACGGCTGGACGAGCCCGAGAAGATGTAGATAGCGATGAGCACCTTCTCCTAGGCTTCGAGATTTGCCCCGTGCCCGAGACCGCGTGCGCAGAGCTCCTGCACGAGGACGAGGAAAGTCGGCTAGGACATGCGGGCTACCCTGTGGAAGCGCGTCGGGTTCGGCGATTTCACGAGCTCTTAAACGAACAGCGCGCCCGTGAGGATGGAGGTCCAGGGAGGCTGGGCCACGTACGAGCCCATGAGGACCGGCGGCACCTCGAGTGCGGCAGCGGCGATGACTCCGTCGGTGGTTGGTCGTCAATCGACATGTGAGGACGATCAGCGATCACCTATTTGATGAACCCCAACGAATTCCCATAATACCCCTTGCCCTATTCCAAAAACACGTTTTGGGCCCCGATTTGGGCCGAAACGCGTTTTCCAAAAAAACGTGTTTCGCTCAACCAAACGCGCACGAAACGTGTTTTGCGTATTTTGTGCATAAAAACGCGCGCGACCGCCAGAAGCATGAAAAACACGTTTTTCATCATGGCCTATTTTAGGCCAGAAATGTAATATGGCTATTTGTATACCCCCGGCAGCAGGTTTTTTCTC
>NW_012156632.1:0-14991 GCF_000151545.1 Saprolegnia parasitica CBS 223.65
ACACTGCTTGCGCGAGCGTGGAGGACCCTCTATACTGGGTCGCTAACGCACGCCAACCGCGCGCAGTGTACGCACCTAGTGCCATGCGCTCGCTGATGGTGCTCCAGCGCGGCCCGACAGCGGCGACGAGGGCGACGAGGCGGTCGTCGTCGGCGCTGGTCCACGCGGCCATCGCGATCCAATCCACCCTGCATATCCGGATAACGTGTCACACGCCGATGGTATTTCCCACGTCGTGTGAAATACCGCTAGTGTGAAATTTGCACACGGCGCCAGCACATGGGATGATGGCAAGCATTTTGCGTGGGCGAGGTCGAAGCGTACAGAAAGCGCGAGCTCTCAGAGAGAGAAATGCACTGACATGGGCACGGATGCTGCGCACCATCTATGACGAAGAAGGGTCCAGGCTGTGGTACCATGTTGCCGGCAGTGCAAGGGTCGCTGATGCTCAAACGAGCGGATCGTGTCCGTGTCGCAGGGTCCACTGCGTGACAGGCTCACTGGCACTCATTACACCCGCAATTACCTCGCGGTGTATGCAGTCTCAGAGGTCATCCGCGACGGCGAGGCTGTTTACACGCAACGTGCGAAAATTGGATTTCGAGCCGCACCATGGAGAGATTCACGAAATCTCGACAATGGACGTCTCGCGATGTCGCAATCACGCTACAGTACTTATCACCGCGCCGGGTTGCAGATCGAATCCGTGCAACGGACTTGACGGGCTGATCTGTGCAGCGAAGAAATCTCCAATGCACACGATAGGATACGAAATGCGGTCGCATCCGAGCTCCGTCTCAACGTCTCGGACGAGATGCACCTTGCGCGCACCTTGCTTTTTCGATAAAAGAGCATGCAGGCTAGGCCAGTGGGTGCTATCTTTTTAGGATGATTAAAACCGATGCCTTGTCGCGTTGACGAGCTTGGCACGATCATCAACATCATCTCAACGACGACGACAACGTGTGCATCGGAATAGAGGCGGAAGGAGCTAGAGGGGTGGCACAGCGAACAATATCCCGTGCTAACACCGGAGCCCCAGTGTGTGCACACGGGGAATTGCACGGTTAGCGCTTTGTCACAACGCTGTCTGAACTCGAACGAGAGAAGGTCCGAAAATCGAACAACCCGCTTGAAAAAAATCTGCGTTTTGGGCACGACATGGAGAGCACGGCTGTTGCGACCGTGCGTCGACCACGTCGCGTGAGCGATCGTACCACAAGCGTCCTCAGCGACGGCGCCAAATATCCGAGTAGCCCTTGGTTGCGTCCATTTAGACGCTCGACGACGCGCAGCTTGAGGATATGCATTTTAAGAGGTATTATGGGCGCCAAATTTTATACATGGGCGATGACTTGGTTACCGTATCGATCTCTTCCGGCCTCTACAATTCGAAGTTTTCATACTGAAGCCAAGTCACATGCCAATCGAACAATTGGGGGTCATACAATAGAAATCGAGCTTGTCATTTAATACCAACGCTTTATTCCAGAGCGTAATACATACGTGCGCGCACGCAATTTAAAAAAAAGACCCGCTGGGACCCGATCGCACGCCGATTTAAAAAATTAGAATCGAATTTTCCCCGTCGGCAACAGACAGCATGCGACCGTCGGAGGATATCATGGCCGTGCCCGAGACGGCCGCCAACGTCGGCGACGGCAAGAGCGTCCGCCGGAAGCAGAAGTTCGGCGGCCGCCGGTCCGTGTGGCCCGGCGCGCTGGCGCTCACGCTCGGTATCCTCGGCGCCATCGGCGGGCTCAGCTACTGGGGCGTCACGTCCACCAAGACATGCTCAACCGCCAGCCCAACAACGCGGACCTTGCGCTCATCTATGGCTCGGGCACGACGATTACAGATGGCTCGGGCACGACGACCAACTCGTCGGCGCTGCCGCTTTCGATCACCAACCCGACCGAGTACGAGGACAAGGGCTGCGCGCAAATCAACTATGTCACGAACAACAACCAGATCATCATGCAAACATCGTCGAGCAACAAGCCGCTCGTGTTCAAGGGCGTCAACTGGCGCGGCATGGAAGGCTGGGACCACGTGATCACGGGCCTTTGGGACGGCGCCCGCGACGGCAACACGCTGGTACGACGCATTCTGCAGGATCCACTACGTAGATGGGGCACTCACGTCGCGACCTATTATGTAGTACCAAATCGGCTCGTTCTTGGCCAAGAACGGCTTCAACGCGGTGCGCTTCCCGATCGACGTGGACGCGACGGCGCGCAACATTATGGTCAAGACCAACTTCAACACCAACTCGCAGCGTGCGCTTGCGTCGCTGAACCGCTACATCCAAGTGCTCACGGCGCTCACGGAAGGCCTCGGTCAGTTCCAGATCGCGGTCGTCTTTGACTTCAACACGCGGTCGGTCGCGGATCTCAACCAGACGGACCGGTCGGTCATGGACTGGTCACTGCGCAACTCGTCGGACGACCTCCAGGGCAACGGATGGGAAAACATCAACGTCAAATTGGCGCAGTACGAGCTCGCCGTGCAGGGCCTCGCGACCGCCATGTGCAACGCCAAGCACTGGAACGTCGTTGGCATTGACGTCAAGGACGTGCCCGCGGGTGCGTCGGGGCAGTGGGACGGTGACGAGAAGACCAACTGGAGCAGCTTTGCCACGAAGGTTGGCAATGCGATTCTCAAGGCGTGCCCGCAGTGGCTTGTCTTTGTCCAGGGCATGACGACGTCGTCCAAGTTTGGCTCGGGCGACGCGGCCAAGACGATCACCGACTGGCCCGGCGCGTCGCTGTCGTCGGCCGTGCAGTCGCCCATCACGCTCTCGACGCCGAACAAGGTGGTGTACGCGCCGCCGTTCTGGACGCCGTCGCTGTACCCGCAGCCGTACTTTTTCAAAGAGTCGAAGGGTCTCTCGATGCTCTCGTCGTACACGGAGTTTCCGGACGCAGCCTCGCTCCAAGCGTCGATTGATGACGCGATGGCCAAGATGTTTACGGGACTTCTGACGTCGACGACGGCACCGGTCGTGCTCTCGTACTTTGGTGGGCTCTACGGCACGGACGACCTCTATCCGAAGGGCACGGCATCGCGCGTCATTGATTGCATCATCAACCGCATGACGAGTGGCAACAAGCCGATCGCCGGTGGCTTTTGGTATGCGCTCAACCCGGACCAGAGCTGGCCGCACCCGGGTCCGAACTCGTCGATCCCGCAGTCGGGCGGTCTCTTGGATGCGACGTGGCGCGCGGCCAACCCGAACCAGCTCGCGGCGACCACCAAGATGAACGACATGCCCGGCCTCGGCTTGGTCACGTGCGACCCGCGATAAAGAATGGACCCCACGACATCCTGATGAACAATTTACGACTACCTTTTGCATATTTCGGACTGCTTGCACTCATTTTGGAACGACCACCGCTGCAACGACCCAATCCTGCACGTCGTCTTGACGGGCGATAACATCGGTCGTCGCAGTGGCCGAAGCGGTGGTTCTCCTCCTCAAGAAAGTGAGTTGGTGAGAACGCTTTTCGCAGTTGAGTGAACCGAACGCTGGGCCTCGCGTCGCCCTGGACGTCGAGTCGTTGGGCGCTACTGAGGATCGCCACGCCCGCGCAGTGGTAGTCTTCGTGGTCCATGGCATCGAATGGGCTTGATCTAGCGTAGAAGCCGAAACATGAGTGCAGACAGCGGTGTCCCCCTCTGTGCGTGCAATGGCAGCAGCCAGCGCCGGATCGAGCTTGGATCAGAGACCATGTGAGAGCTCCTATAGCCATTGTCGTTCATGCCAAGCCATTGCATTGGCGTGGTTGACATGATGGAGCTGGAACACAGACGCAACGCTATCACCTGTGCAGGCCCTGGAATGCTTCCCAATTCAGCACGTGGTCGTTGCGAGTGCGCCCATTGAAACGATCCCAGCCGTGGGCCACGTGTGAAGCTTTCGGGGACCATCCGAGGCCCTGCAGGAGAACGACCATCATGCAGCAGAGCCATCAACCCGAAGCAGATCGAGCATCCCACCGGGTTGTCGTCGCCGGACCAAGGTTGAAGTGCACGAGACATTGGATAAGGGGATCGGATGACAGCCCACCAAGCATGAACGCGAAGGCTTGTTCAGATGACGCGTCTTCTCTTTCAAGTCATATTTGCACAACTGCGGACGCGCCGTCGCACGAACACCCACTCGGTTCGTGATCTACAGTAGTAGGTTGACCTCACATGAGCTTGTCAGCTGTTTCCTGTCTTCGGACGCTCTCAAGTAACGCCTTGGCTCGAAGCAATTAGATTTGTGTCAACTTAAGGAAAGCATGGAAAGAACTGGAGGTCCGCGACCGCGTCCATGGCTTGCATGCCCTGGACGAACGGCAAGTTGGCCGTGCGCCAGTCGATTTGCACGACACCCTCGATAAACGTGCCCGCCGCGTCCGCCGGATTGAACTGATACGCGCTTTCCGGGTTCAAGCTCCAGACATACCCGCCCGAGTAGCCCGGCTGCAGCATCGCCTCGATTGTAAAGTCGGTGCAGCGCTTCGTCGTGAGCTTCGGGTGCGCGTCTGTCGCGTAGAGGCCACCAAACTCGCCCAGCACGATCGCCGCGTCGTGGGTCTTGGCCAGGAAACCAAACATGACCTCCATCGTGCGCGAGATGCGCACTCGTAGGTCAGCGTCCGAGAGCTCGACGTAGCTAAAATCGGGTTTCGTTGCGCGCAAACATGGAGGCAGTGCGTACTTGGTGATGATACCGCCGGGACCTGGGGTGCCCCCGCCATAGAGGTACGCTTGGGGGTACACGGCCGGGGTGTAATAGTGCGGCGCATACACCACCTGCAATAGCATTGCAGGAGTAAAACGGTGGACGATAAGACAATAATGTGTCGCGTTACCTTGTGCGGCGTGTTGAGCACGACGGGCTTGGCGCCAGCGCCTTGGAGACCGCTGCCCCACCAGTCGTTGTACGTCATAGCGACGCCGTTAAACGTGACGGGCTGGCCCATATTGACGATGCCCTCGACGAACGCGAGCCAGTTGGGACAGCCTTTCAGCATCCGGTGGCTAATGTCCGTGGCGCCCTTGAGGAAATCTTTGGGGCCATTGTCGCCCCACGTCGAGAGGTGCGGCTCGTTCTTGACATCGAGGCCGATGATGTTCCAGTACTTGTCGCTGCAGAGGTTGGTCGTGAGCATATCGACCGCTTGCATAAACTAGTGCGATAGAAAAGCATCAAAAACGAAGAAAAAACAGATGTGGAGTACCATGTCGACTGGCACCGCGTCGCTGAACCACGCGCCGCCCGAATCCGTCGGCGTGAGCGTATGCAGTGAGATGAGCACCGAAATGCGCCGGTACGCGAGCGTCGAGATGATGCTTTTGAGCAGCGCCATGTACGACGACGCGTCGACGGCGCGGTTCGCGGCGGCGTTGATGAGGTTCTTGTTGGGCTTGATGTTGTTCACAATGCTTTGAATGCACACGGGCAGCCGAATGCTATTGATCTTGTTGGCTGCCAGAAATTCGGCCACTTGAAACTAGAATCGCATGTCCAGTTGATAGTTTGATACGATGGATCGATGGAGGTTCCGAGTACCGCGGTCGTGCCGTTCTTGTCGTTGGTCCAGAGGCCGAACGGAATGGCTTGACCACTAAGTCGCCACATGAATACGTCTCACATGTGTGCAAGGCGACTACGTTTCCATGCCAAACCTACGGTCCAAGGTCAGAGCGACGACGATAGATGAGCTCAAAAGTAGTACCAGTTGAGACCCTTGATGCCGAGGGGGATTTCCGTGCCGTTGGGCGCGACCGCGTAAATCTTGTTGTTCTTGCTAATGTAATTCGGCTGCTTGCACGCTACGGGCATGGGTGAGATCCTTGACCAAAATAATGGACAAAATTGAAAAATTGCTAAAGTACAAGTAGCGTACGTACTCTGAGGGGGGTACACTTGGGGGTTGTTGACGACCCCGTCCGTGTCAATGAGTGGCGGCAAGCCCGTGCCCGAGCCCGATGTCAGGCCTGTATCGATCTGCCGCATTCGGTACTGTCGCATCTGGACCGCGAGCCGGAGGTCGAGCATGGACGTGCGCGCTTCGTCGGCAAAGTAGACCATGAGCACCACCGCGACCGCTGTGATGGCCAGCAGAAGGAGGGCGCCGGGCCACACCTAATGATGCACTTGTTGAAAAAACCAATGTCAGGATCGTTGTCCTGAGTACCCGATACCGGCCCTTGAAACTGCGCGCCGACTCGCTGTGGGTGAGGCGAGCCGCCGGCAGCTCGTCCGCCAGGATCGTGTCGCGCGCCGTCATCTCCGACTCGCGGTGCACGGTGACGTCATGCTTCTCATCGATGTACGTCGGCTGCTCGTAGTTGCCCTCCGTCGGCGTCCGAATGCTACTCTCGCGCCGCATTCCAAGTCAGAATGCTCGTTGTCAAGTCGTCGCCTTGTCCTTCGATGGAAGAAATTGTCATTTGTTCGATAAACGCTGCAATCCGATTGGCGCGTTGCGTCTTCGATATTTCACGCTACGAGCACCTCTTGCTCGGTTGCGATCGGGTTAACGCGTCGGTGTTCAAGTGCCGATGCGTGAAAATGGTGTGGATGAAGCGCCACAGCCGTTGGAGCCGACGTTGGTTCAAGCCAAGTACTGCTAATTGGCGGTTTAGTCGACGAGCCCATCTCTGTGCAAGTGCTGTCGATAGGTTAGACGCATTTTGCATTGAACAATCAATGCCAACTCCGCTTCCAGTACAACTCTAGCCTTTTGTACACCTGTACGCAACCACGTTGCGGGCTCCAATGCGGGGCACGTTGGCCAGGATCGTCAAGCCGACTAGAAGCATGCGAGCCCATCACCAAGCCGTCGTCTTGAGGGCAGTGTCTCTCTAGCAACCGTAAGCTAACGCCACCATGCACACTGGGGACGTCGCCACAACAGCGTTGAACTAGATCGGATCTTTAGCGCGCAAAATGTATTAGTTTCGTATTTATTCGCGAAAGAACAGCCATGGTTTTACAACTCGTCCTTGGGCGCGTGCTGCATGGCTTCGATCTCGGCTTCGATCTCCTTCAAAATGTCGCCTGGGTGCTCAATGTCCGCGTTCGCGGCCTGGGCTTCGCGGTGCTGGCGCAGCAGCTCCAAATCATCTGCGTACACCCGCGCCCAGACCTTTTCATCGACAACCAAGTCCATGCTCTGGTGCATTTGGACAAACTGGCGCAGGTCGTCCATCGTCGGATACAGTTGCGAAATCGCGGGCCCGAGGGACTTGGTCGTTTTCGCCTCGCGCGAAATGTACACGAGTTTCGGCAGCGTCGCGAGTTCGTCGTCGCTGAGCTCGAGCAGGTCGTTGTGCTGCATGTCCATGCGGGCCACGAGCAGGCGCTTCTCGCGGCGCCAGACCTTGGCAAAGACGTCGAGCTGCTGCGTGAACCACTGCGACGGGCCGTGGCGATCGCTGCGCGTCAGCAGCAGCAGCGTGTCCGCTTGCGGCGCTTGCCACACCTCCTTTGCAAACGAGTTGGTCACAAGGACGCGGACCGCGCCATTGTTGTGCGTCGGGTTCGCTTGCGACTTGAGCTTGGGCTGCACGTCGCCACGCAAAACGTTTTGAACAAAGGTCATGATCTGGTCGGCGCTGTGCGCGTCGGGCCCGGCGTAAAGGTACTTGCGGTCGCGTCGCATGTGGACGACAAGGATCGCCGGCACGTCGCTTGGCACGTCCCAGAACTGATAGTCAAAGTTCATTGCATCTTCGGGATCCTCGACCGTGTACGCGACGAGGAGGTCGCGGCCAAAGGCTTTCCCGACAGCTTCGAGGTGCGGCGTCGCGGCTGCTCTCGCGGCCTCGGTCTTGAAGAACGCGAGGAGCCGGAACGTCTTGGGGTGCGACAGAAAATTGCGCACGCGGGACTCGTCCTTGTCGCCGAGGTCGGTGAGCAGCGGCATGTCGTAGTCGGCTACCAGCTCGAGCGCGTCCTTGGCGGTGAACGCATCGCCAAGGTACGGCACAACGCGGGGCGCATCGAAGTCGCGGAGCAGGAAATGCCGGGCGCTCGGGTCGATGTCGATGGCGCCAAGCAGGGCGCGGTCCAAGACATAGCCGCACGGCGCCCGGCGTTTGATTTCGCTGCACACGGCTTCATAGGACGCCAGCGACGACGGCGCGTCGTCAAGGACGGCGAGAAATTTGATGTTGGCGTGCTGAAAGACCTTGCGGCGCTTCCATTTCTTGAGCTCGGCGTCCGATGTGATGTGCGTCACGGCCGGCAGCGTCGTCGAGAGAATGCGCGCTTGGATCTCCGTGTGGCCGCCGCGCGCGTCCATCGACTGCACGACCGACCCGTTGTGGAAGAGCAGCATCGTCGGCTTGTCGCTGTCGACGCGATAGAGCTCTGCAATCTCGCCATGCTCGGGCTCGGAGATGTCCAAGCGTGCCATGCGGATCGAGGCCGACGTGTACGACCGACTGCTTTCGTGCAGCTCCATGCTCGCCTTCTCCCAATGCAGCGCGACGAACTCAAAGTCGTCCATGCTCGGTGCGTAAAAGAGCACGGCCACGTACGCGTCGCCAGCAATCGCCGTGTCAAAGTTGAGGTCCGTGAGGTCTTCGGCCGTCGGGTTGTTTAAGTCAGGGATGCCGAACCGGCCCATTTGAGCGAACTCGGCCTCGTTTGTCATGCCCTTGTCCTTGAAGCCAGGGCCTGTCGGGCCCGGCATGAACTTGTGGAGGTTCTTGGCCTGCTCGGCCATCTTGGCGTCGAACGAGGTGGCGGTGGCCGCAATGTCGGCGCCAGCTAGCGCCACGCACGCGGCCAGCGCTGCACCGAGGAGCATCGTCGTCTTCATTCCGCTTGAGCTCGGGCTGCGGAAATGGCAAGTGACTTTGATGGGCGCCGGAAAGATCGCCGGCCTTTCCATGGAACGCAACGCGGTGATTGGCTGAAATCCGTCGAAGCTTCGAAGTACGGAAATCGCTTCGGCATTGGATAGACGCACGCAACCTAAGTTTTCAGTCGCGCGCCCTCGCTCTACAGCGACACGACATGATCAAAACCGTGACGCCATGTCCGAGTCGTGCCCAATATAATGCATTTCCCACGTACGCACCCCAGTCCTTCCATGGTCGAGCCCGTTGATTCTCGGGTTGTCAACGCTGCAGTTGAAAGAAAATCGGCCCATGGCACGGCGAGCTTCGACTGGATACGACGCGTACGCCTCGTCCTGAATACACTGCAATGTACAACGTTGATCAAGGGAGATCGCATTTTGCTTGGAAGCCCGTCGCGGCGTCGTTGTCGCGCCGTGGCTCGACGCATTTCTATCGTTCGCGCGAAAAGTGGCGTGCGATTAGCCGACCAGCGTATCTTGGGAAACTTCGATGTTTTTTCGAACGACTTGGCGGTATCTTGAAAGGGCAGACGCGAGATAGCCATGCACTTTCCGTCTTGCTCGCCACGGCCCAGCCGCCTCTTCGCACCACACATGAAGCTGCTCTTGCTTGCCTGCACCGCGCTGCCGTGCCTCATGGTGCTGGCCAAGGACAGCCAAGGCCCCGTGCTCCAAGAGGCCAAGACGAGCGAAGTGCTCAAGAGCGTCATTGACGTCGCTCTCGGCAAGGAAGCCAACGACGGCGCCAGCACCGTCGGCTTCGTGCTCAGCCCCGAGCAGATCGACATGATCCAAAGCGCGCTCGGCGTCGAAATGACGGAGAGCGAGGACGATGCACCCGACGTCAAGCGCCGCGTGGACAACTCGGCGATCAAGCACCGTGCATTCCCGGGCGACCTCCGCGGCCTTGGTGCGATCGACGACATGATGAAGGGGCAGCTCGAGTCGCTCATCAAGGTCGCGGGCGTCGAGCTGCCGACGGACCTCGACGCGCGCATCAACAACGACAAGATCGACGACCTCCTCTCGTGGTACAACATGACCTGGCTCGCGTTCAACCTGAGCGTGTCGTATGTCTTTGGCGATGGCCTCCTCGGCGGCGTCGTCGTTGCGTCTCTGCTCGCGACACTTTTTGTCGTGCTGCCGTGGGCTCTCCGGAAGCGAAGGGAACGGGCCATGACGCGCTGGCTCACCGCCTTTTACATGGAGCACGCGCCCGACTCGATGCTCCGCATCCCGAAAGCGGTCGAAGCGTACATGCAGCTGCCGCGCGGCTTTGATCGCATGAAGGCCGACGTCATCAAAAAATACATTACGAACGCCGACGAGACCAAGAAGACCAAGTAACTCGACTCGACCAGTGCACCCTCAATTTTCGAAATACATTTGCAACCTGTCAGTCTGTACTAGTTTGTCTACCTGCAGAGTACATCTACGTGCAAGTTGCCGAGTGTGTCGCCGCAAGAGATGACGTCTCCATCGTCCATCCAAGCACTTAACGTGGCAAGATTCAATGCACAAGAAGGCATGCCCATAGCTAACCAACCTGAGGATCGGGGCACATGTACTGTCTGGATGTACCTATGTACCCGGCGTGTACTGTACCGAGCCAATACTGTACATAGCGGTGCCAACCGATTCGCTGCGCTGGATGTACCGTTCTATGATGCTCGTATCCAGCGTACGAGCCACGTTCGGTTGTTGCCATGTCCGTAGAATGGAGCCAATTGCATTTATGTGAAAAGAGGAAATTGCCCGTGTACGAAATGCCCATGAAACACCATATTTGGAGTTGGATTTGGTTTTTTTCGTCCAGTTTATTTTCAGTCGGTCATTGTGTCCGAATCCGAATGTTCATAACGATAACAGTAATTTTGTTTCGGGAGCCGTCGAACCCAGCTGGGGAACGTTGTGGCGGGTCCATGGGAGAGTGCCATCCGCCAACATGGCGATGGTCGTCGTCTCGAGCCCTTTGCCAAGTCCAGTGCCCGTGCTCGCGGCCCAAGAGTTTGCGTCGCCCGACGACGAGAAGCCCAGCGACTACCACGGCCGGCGCACGGTGCGCAACCTCCATCGCTCGCGCTGCCACGTCATCAATCGTGTAGATTTGGCCAGGCTCCATCTTTTGTCTCGTGCTGCTGGTCGGGAGCGTCGTGTTGCTGACGTACCTCGGCGAGAACGTGCACACAAAAACCATCGAGCGTGTCCGCGCCAAGCTACTCGCGGCGGCCGAGCGCAAGCGCATTGCCAGCAACGGCTCCTCGATGCACGACGCCGCGCTGATTGACCCGATCGACGGCCAAGTCGACAACCCGCGCCAGTACCCCGCGCGACGTAAGGAGGCCCTTGCAGCGACGATATAGAAATGGGCGAATAGGGTGCGCGTTGCCAAACTACGTGAGCAAGAACAACGGCATCTACGCCGAACACGCTGGTACCTCGCAGCGTGTCAGCATCAAGGGCATCAACTGGTACGAGACGTCCATGCAAGCGCCTCTCTCAAATGCGTAATCTTGCAGGTTTGGCGCCGAGACGGCCGCGGCCATTCCGATGGGTCTCTGGGACAATGGCCTCAATGGCACGACGGTGGTATATCACATTCTACCAGTCCAAACTCGCACGATAGTTTGCATGTATAGATGGCCATTACGTCGTTCTTGGCCGAGCACAACTTCAACAGCGTGCGCGTGCCTCTCTGTGTCGAGCATTTGCTTCGCAACACGGCGCCCGACCCGCGCCTCGTCAATGTGCATTCCAACCGCGCGGTACACGACGACTACATATTGACCGGCGTGTCTCATAGCTGTTGTTTTTGTCTAGTTTGACATTGGCAGCTACGTCCGCATGCTGCAGAGCCTCGTGATCGCGCTGGGGGCCAAAAACATCTCGGTGCTCCTCGACCTCCACACACTGACGACGACCGAGAAGGGCGACAACTGGTTCAGCGCGGCCGTGCCCCAAGACGCAGTGCTCTCGGCCGTCGACGTGCTCACAACCCATTTGTGTGCGCCCCGCTACTGGAACGTCCTCGGGCTCGACCTCAAGAACGAGCCGTGGAAGGCGACGTGGGGCACGGACGAGCCGTCCGACTTTCGCATCGGCGCGACGCTCCTCGGCAACCGCATGCTCGCGGGCTGCCCGTCCTGGCTCGCGTTTGTCGAAGGCACGTGGGCGTCCCACGACATTCCCAACCAGTTTTCGTACTTTGACTGGTGGGGCGGTGGCCTCCAAAAAGCCGGCAGTCTTCCGGTCATGTTGAGCCAAATGAACAAGGTGGTGTATGCGCCGCACTACTACAACCCGTCCGTCTCGGTCCAGCCGTACATGTATGCCAGCGGCAATGTCGACAGCAACGGCGCATTGCAAAGCTACGTCGAGCTCGACGACGCGACGCTGCGATCGCGCATTGCCCTTTCGATGCACCACATGTTTGGCTACCTCACGTCGTACGGTGCCTATCATTGCACTTTCTCGTTTGTGATAACGAGTTTGATCCGGTACGTACTAGGACAACGCCGCATGCCGTCGTCCTCGGTGAGTTTGGCGGCTTGTACGGTGGCGACACGCACCCCAAGCGCACGAACCAGCGTGTGACGCAGCTCGTTGTCGCGATGCTCGCCGAGCCAGCGACGTATGGCTACGCCTGCGGCTACGTCTGGTCGCTGAACCCAGAGAGCGGCTATGCGTTCTCCGATGGCGCCACGATGGGGGCGTTCCACGAAGGCCTCGTCGACGATACGTGGCTCAAGGCCAACGACGCGTATCTGCAAGCGCTCTCGCCCATGGACGCGATGCCGCACTTGTCGCCGTTTCCGTGTTTCGAGCTGATGGCGGTCGACGAGTCTGTATGATGTAATTGATGACGATGTACAGTACTGCCGTGCGTGCGGTTGCGGAACAGTGTCCAGGGTCTTGGCCGTCGCAGTGCTTATTGGTCAAGTTGCAACAAAGCCCTAGGTACTACTACAGATCCGGGCAGTAGCCGTGATGGGACCAGCCACCATCGTGAACGAGGCAGCGACGGCAGCGGACAAACTGTTTAACGCCAATCTTGAAAGAGGTGTAGGGTTTTTGTGGAGGCATCGAGTCAGGATAGATGTCCGGGTACCAAGCATGACAGGATGTATCAAGTATCAAGTAGCACTTGACATATTGAAGCAAGAGGGGTGGACGTTTCTGTGTTTTTGTTCACTTTTGGTTTGATTCCTGGCCCTAGTGGACGCATTATGGCGACGTCGAGCACATCCCGGTACAGCAAGGCCACCGAGAAGCGCCAACCGTGGCGTGAGCTCGACCCGATGCTCCAGACGTTGTCGTCGCACCAGAACACCTTTACACGAGGAGTCTCCTCCCGAATCCAAGCCTTCACGGAGCTCCTCATTCAGAGCCAACGCACGTACAACGAGTCAGTCCGCTCCGTGCTTCAGCTCTGTCGTCATTTGGTGCCGTTGCTCGAGCCCAACGCTGACAAGCAAGCTCTCTCCAATTGGCTATTCAAGGGCCAATCACAGCTGCCCCAGGCAATGGCGGCTCTCAACAACGTCAGTGCCGCTCTCGCTGCAGCACGTGACCAGCTGCCCGAGCTCGAGCAGGCGCTGGAGACCTTGGGGCGCCCCGTGCGAGACCAACCACGCGTCCAATTGGGTGGCGATTGTGTTGGACAAGCTGAGCAACCACCTCGAGGCAGAGACAGCGGTCTGGGAGGCGACGACTCTCTGCTGCAAGGGCGCTGCAGAGAGCATCAAGGCGGCTACGGCGGCCGTCCTGGCCGAGAAGAACGAGATTCGCACCATTGCGGACGCAGTCAAGACGGCGCATTTTTGTCTCGAGTGGCTCCGGACCGATGGCTCAGAGACCGACTACGACAGCTGGGTGTGCGACGCTATGAACAAGTTGCTAGCCCACTGCGAAAGCTATCTGAGACGCTTCAACTCGAATTAAAACAAAATCCACTTCAATGGCACCCCACCTCTGCACGCACAGGAACTGACGGCGTGTGTTTTGTCTTCTTGGAGCTCCAATCCTCACGCGGATAGGCGGATAGGAGCAAGGGCTTGATGCTTCATCTACGATTCGATGCTCAAGCCACCGATGGCGCGCTCGACCCGAGGTTCCAGACGATGGAAATGCAAGGCTATCGCGTATTGGACACTGGATTTGGCGACGACAGAGTGGAATGGAGAATGCACACTATTTGCTTTCACAACCTTGCAAGAGGAAAAAGCAGAGCGTATTGTCAACGTAGAGAGCAAACGATCTGCGGATTAAAGGTCGTCGGGCATGACGCAGTTGCCGTACAGCGCATCGTACGTCTCCCGCTTGCGGCTACAAAGGACATCAATATCACGAGCCACAAATGGTTCTGTGTACATGAGGCGGTCGGTGCCATCGGGCGAGACGAGCACTTCGGGCGCGCGGAGCTTGCCGTTGTACTGGAACCCCATCGAGTGCGAGTGCGCGCCCGTGTCATAGATCACGAATAGATCTCCGACGCTGGCCTTGGGGAGCGGTCGGTCCTTTCCAAACCTAGCCACCACCTATCTATGAGATCTCAGTCGCCTTGATAGAATATCGCACCAGTCGTTGTTTTCGCAGAGCTGGCCGACGACGTTGGCCGTCACGATCTCGGCGCCCGGTACATCCCGCGCCGGAATCGTAATGTGATGGTACGCGCCGTACATGCCTGGTCGCATGAGGTGCGCCATGTTGGCGTCGAGGCCATAGTACCTAGTTGCATCCATTTCGTGGATGATAAAACCGAGTGGCGTGTGCTACGTGGCATAAGACTGCTTGATGGCTTGGCAGCGACTCACGAGCCAGCCAAAGGGACCCGTCATGTACCGCCCGTTCTCCATGCAGAGCTGCGGAATCGACGTCTACGCAAAAGAGAGATGGTTGTTCTATCATCTCCTTCAATCGCTGGGTATGACCTCGCCGTGCTGCGCCATGAGCTCGTCAAAGACGTGGCGAAGCATTTGCGCAATGCCAGCTACGTCGACGACCGGCTACACCAAAGATAAGACACTTGGCGCCGGAAGCGGGACGTACCTGGTCGGGGTAGTACGGGATCCCGAGGCCGCCGCCAATGTTCATAAACTCGATCGTGATGCCGAGCTAGATCGAC
>NW_012156632.1:15091-19508 GCF_000151545.1 Saprolegnia parasitica CBS 223.65
CCGCGCAGCGAAGCAGGAAGCGGGACGACCATCGTGGCAGTGCTCGAAAGATATGCAAATGCAACTTGACAAGTGCAAAGTGGTCGCAGCCGACTCGTCACTAAGATTTTCGGCGTTTCATGTCGAATTTCAACCAATCCGCGTGGAGGCCGTGCAGCCAGCACGTCCTTTTGGCCAATCAGATGTCGAATTGAAGTGGCAGAGTCAAGTGGGTGGCATGTGCGGTATTCTCCTGGCCCACAGTGTACGTGGCGCTGGCCTACGCCGTTTTGTAAGCTCTCGCTGTAGTCTAGCTTTGCAGAGCGCGGGGCTGTTAGCGGTAGAATGACCGAGTCGTACCGCTGGCGCCAGCTCCATCGATGCAATCGCTCGTCTTTACAAAGGACATTTTGGATGCTCCACCTTGTCCCATTGAATCTGGTTGCACAAACACCATGAGTAGTGAACCCGTGCGACTTCCTTGTGGCGCCAAGAAAAAATCTACGTTCTTCTTGGCCACGATCGCGTTAATTGATTTAATTTATTTTGCAGGGAGATCCTGACCGCCATAAACGATTGTACCATGAAAGATCTATTGTTCGAATCCACGAAACCCTGCAAACGAAGAATATGATTCATTTTGGAACGGAGCAAAAGGCGGCATGGCGGGCGTGATTGTGAACCAGGACGCACCGGACTTTGACCTTGTGGACCTCGAGACGGGGGCGACAACGCCTTTCAACAGCATCACGGGCAACGGCAAGCCGTCCGTGGTGATGTTTTACGCCACGTGGTGCAACTCGTGCGTCCCGGCCGTCGAGGAGTTCGAGCGCTGGTCCAAGCACAACATTCCGACGCCGTTCGTCAACTTTGTCCTAATCAACGTCGACAAGCACGTACGCCTCTCGATGGTTGCGCTATGAATCGATGCGTCGCCCTTAGATTCAGAACGCACTCAACTTTGTACGGGCCGAGAACCCGAAAACGAAGAAACCCCGCGTGTGCACCGAGTACTTGGACAATGGCGATGTCCCGACCGTGCTGCATTTTGGCTGCGACGACATCCCCGACGGTACGAGTACTGGGACTGCTGCATCCAATTGGAGCGATGTGTAGGCTATGGCGTGCACGCCGTGCCGCATAAACTTGTCATCGATGAGCACAACGTGGTCATCCGCAACTTTGACGACTTTCACTGGGACGACATTGCCGGGCTCTTCAAGCACAAGTTTGAGCTCTCGAACCAGTGCACGTGGCAGCCGCTCATCCAGCAGTAAGTCCGACCTCGATTACTATGCAACAAACCGTACACAGCACATGCATGCAAGTATTAACATTCTATACTTTTCGTGCATTTGCGTGAAAGACATGTCGAGTGATGCGGAGGATGCGGATGGTGCGCCCAGTGTACGATCACGATGATAGGCGCGGGAGGCTCTTCATGGAGACTGTCGACGATACGGACGCCGACATGGAGGACAGCATCGACGCCGTCGTGGAACCGAGCGTCGGCGCTAAAACACACAACAGTCAGCAGGTCTGCAAGGCCAAAGAATTGTGTACACGACGTGGACGACGAGAGTGAAAAGTTGGTCGTCGCAGGGTCGCAGCCGCGCTGGGCCTTGGCGACCACCGCGTTCGTCGCTGTCCACGCTGCCCGCTCGAGGCTTGGGAATTGGTGATTCGGCTGTTCTTCTTTCGAGTCGGGATGCCGCTGCCGCACAAAAACCGGGCTGTTGGCGCCAACTACAAAACGCATCACTCGTATCCGGGCAGTTGATAGATGTTCTGTGTACCTTGAGGTACGAGGGCGCTGCTGTGTCGCTGGTGCCTGTTGTACGCACGTACTTGCTTTTGCGTCGACGTCACGGTGGCGTTCCAAATATCGCGGTACCTACGAATGCCCCAACGTGTTGTCTCGAGCGTGCACACATGGATGCGTCGGTACTTTTCACACAGACGGTCCACGGCTTTGACGCTAAACGTATGCATGGTCGAGGCGCAGTCGACCTTGTTGATCGCGACCAAGTGCGTATCCGTGAGCACGACAGCCGTATGGCTCCGTGCTGGTAGCTAGTGGACGCAGCTTAGTGTTAGAGACATTGCTTGAGACGCGTACTTGAACAAAGAATTCCATGCCAAACGAGCCCGTGGCTTCGACCGTGAAGCATGGCACTTGGACGCTCGTCTTGTGGGACTGCACGACCCACGAATGCACGGTCACGGGGCGTCGATGCTTGGTTTCAAAGAGCACGTTCTTCTCGAGCGAGATGGACCCTAGTCGCCGATTCGGATGATATAAATACAAGTAGAGCGTCCATACCAGATTTGACAAAGTAGAGCGCGCCGACGTCTTCGCCTTCCATGTAGACGCAGTTGCCCGCGTGCAGAAAGAGGTCCACTGAGACCGACTCGAAATACCGGAGTTTGTTGTCGGAAAAATCCCGGAAAATCGCAATGTCGTTCCGGAGCCAGCGCGTGAGCTTCTTTCGGCGCTTGGCTTGGTAGCGAAACACGTTCTTTTGGTAGTCTTCGCCGCGAATCACGAGAAGCTCGGCGCCGCGCTCGCTCGCTTGAATGTCGGCGGTGCGGCGCGCGTCCTCGAGCTCGAGCGCGACTTCGCCGAAGCTCATGCCCTTCTTGAGTGTCCCGACGCGCTCGTTGTTGACGACCACGTACACCTACACACCAAACTCATTCGCAACTGGAGCGTTCATGTTGTGGAAGATGATAAAACGATCGCGTACTTCGCCAGTGACAAGGATGTAGCAGGCATCGCCAATGTCGCCTTTATGAAACACAAATTCGAGTGGGTCCACGGACGCCCAGCGCATGCGCTTGGCGAGCTCGCCGGCCTGTGGCACGTTGAGCGATTTGAGCGCCGGAACGTTGACGAGCCACTTGGAGAGGAGCTGAATGTCAATGCCGTTGCGCGCATCCGGGTCCTTCTGCGCCGCGTGTCGGAGCTTGTCGTCTTCGAGGATCACCTTGTTGGAGAAGCGTGGAAAGAACGTCTGAAAGTCCTTGCGCTCGACGAGCCACTAGGCAGAAGAGATCTTATCGTCTCTATCCTTCGTCATGGACTAGTACGTACCCGCGGGAAGATGTCGGCCGACTCGGGGCCTGCTGGATCTTTGCATGCCCCCGACGCAGGCGCCTCGAGCCGACGACCCATGTCGTCGTCGTCATCGTCGTTGTCGATGACCACCGGCGTCGTGAGGCGGCGCATCTCCATGCCTCGACGCGACTCTAAAATTGGGCCGACGGCGCTGTTTCAAAAAAGGTATTTTCATAGATGGCTCCATCTTGGCGGCTTCCGGTAGCGTATCCTCCGACCGCAAGCTCCATGTCTCGAGGCCCTTCGCGCCTTTGACGTGTTTAAACGAGGTGTTCTACTGCTGCAAGGGGTATGTGCTTGGGCTCGTTCGAGAGCTCTCGAAGCCAAACCTAGCTCCGATCAATACGTAGTCATAGCCCAAGAAACCCGCCACTGCGAGCTGCCTTGCCCACCAGACATTTTATTGAGGGCGCGTTTTTCACAGAACGCTCTAGCTGCGCGAGATGCCGCCGTCGAAACTCTTTCGTAAAATGTATATCCAAGTAGTGTTTAAAAATGTAGTTGTCCCATCGCGCTTTCAAGGAAAGGGGGCGACGCCAGAGGTAGTACACGACGTGTATCTAATTGCCCCCACATAACCACATAGTTATTACAACGTAGTATGAGAAATATTGTACATTGCTTGAAGATGACAACCCGCAATTTTTCTCTAAATTCCATCGCTTCGATTTTGATCGACACCCGCCCAAGATCGCGAACTCCAGCCAATCCCCACGCGCCCTGCCGCTGTATACTTTAATCGAGTGAACTCGCAGCTCGAGATCTTGTCGGTTGGCAGTTGCCAAGAGAAGCACAGGCGAAGACGACGATGAACATGCTGCGCGCCTGTCTTGGCATCATGCTGGTCATGATCCACAGCGCGGTGGGCGGCCACGACTGCGGCCACGACGAGCTCATGGAGCGCTTCCTCGTACACTATGCCATCCTCGCTCCTGCTACGCTCAGCGAGGTCGTAGGCCGACGTCGATGCGTCGACGCTGCGCAGCCCGCAGAACCTCGTGTCGTCGACAAGTCGCCGCCTCGACGGCGACGCCGTCGCCAGCAGTCTCTTCAATCCCATTCGCATCTCCTTCGACACGTCCAAGCTCTTCAGGTACGATGACGATCCATCATGAGCTGCGCGACGACTCCTGCCATTCCTTGCGCAGCGATCCGGGCTACCTCTGTGCCAACGTCGGCGACGTCGTGAGCCGCGACGGGTCGAGCTACACGTGTGCGCCCAACGACGTCTTGACCTCGGTACGACCGGGCATCCGCACCGATGCGAATGATCGATATATGGCAACATGTTAGGACAAGCGCAGCTTCATCACCAACGTG
>NW_012156633.1:0-2938 GCF_000151545.1 Saprolegnia parasitica CBS 223.65
CTTTGTTACTCGGTCTCTACATGGACGTTCATCTCGGCGTTTTCCAAGAGCCGACTGCTTTAGCACGTCACAGTGTCGTCGAGGTTGCCCAAGAGGTTACTGAGGGCAATTGGTGTCGCTGCCATTGTGTCGAGCTGGACCACGCGTCTTGATTCGTTAAAGTGAAAGTGGTGCACGAGAGGTAGGAGCAGCACCTGACCGACAAGCCGCCTTGCGAGGTGGGGATGGTCCGCAGCCTGGGGGAAAAGGGCCGTCACGGAGCGCCACGTCAGACCCAATCGAATTGTAGTCGAGACGCGAAGGACCGTTGTCGCTTCGACGGAAACGCTGTCGATGCGCGCCGGCTCCATCTCGTACGTAGAAAAGAGAACATGCGAGAGACGCCATTGCTCCCATAGCTTCTCCACACGAGCCTACGCGTCCTTCGCATGCAAACTACCTATTGTGCTCGCGCACGCACCTCGCCTTGGAAGATCAAGTTGGGTTCCATGACGGCGTTGACAAACGCAACTTGCTGCTCGTGGAGATGGGGCAGGCGCGGCGCGTACCCAGAGCGAAAGAGGCGAAAGTACTCGAGCACGACGCCCACCTCGGGCTCGTGCAAGCGCAAAACGCTGCGCGTAAGGATCTCGATGCGGCCTTGGCAGCGCGCAATGTCCTGCGTGAGCTCAACCACGTCCCGGACCCGAGCGGTATTGGTGTCGTGCAGCTTGAGACGGTAGCGTTGCTGGTTGATGCGCACCTGGGCGCGCCGCCGCAGCATTTGTTCTGGGTTGTTTGGTGGGCTCATGGCGTGTGCAAAGACGTTGTGTCATGGGCCATAAAAAAATCGCCCTGATGACGCAACACCGGAAGCGTTATATTCGGTGAAAAATCGAAACCACTGGAAACGACCAGACATGTGATGGTTCGGGTAATTAAAGCTGCTGCACAAAAAGCATTGTACAGGTGTCACTCGATGCCAATCCCTTGGCTGCTTCCCTTTACGTGCTTCACCAAGGCGCCACGCATGCAATGTCTCCTAACGGTGGAAATAATCCATAAAGCAACTCGACACGACTTTTGACGTGGTGGATTGAATCTCGTCTCATGCCAGTCCAACCGTGCACTTCTCGCTCGGTTTACTCGCGAGCACCTAGGACCTTTGACATTATCATCTGCGTGGTATGGCGCCGTGGTAGTACATATGTTTTAGGTGTTACAGTCAAAGCTCTCTAAGAGCATACCACTGAAACTCGATAAAACGCTCGGCCTAATATATCACCAGAATATTTTTATAAAATAGGTCTGGCGTGTGCGTTCTTTGAAGCAGCGGAGGTGGCGCCTCTGGATTGGCAGTCGACATAAGAGCATAACTCGAAGACGTAAGAGCATAGCTCGAAGACATAAGAGCATATCTCATTTTGCACCATGCAGCGCAAGAAGTCCGAGCAGTCCAAAAACAAGGGCCCATCGTGGGGCGCTGCGATCCGTGGTACAAAATCAAAGATCGAGATCCAAGAGAAGATCCACATCCTCGACGTCTATCACCCAACGGCCGCAACCAATCCCTGGTCCAGTGTCCCTGACCACGCGTCATTTTCAAAAGAGCCGCCCCCCGAGGCTCGTGCAATCCACCGTATCCTTGTTGTCAACGTGTGATATGCGGCATTAAAAATACGACCTCTGCACAATTAATAATCCTGTCGAATTGATAAGTACCACAGTATGCCCTTATGGAGCTTTGACTGTATCGACCTTCAAGCAAGCAACAGCCGGTAAGTTGTTCCTTGAAGTAGCTTGTCGATAACAACCCGATGCAACAGCCGGCAAGGTTCTTTAACAACTTCTCCTACCGGTACGGTATTTTAAGGACCACCCGACAGTCAAGGCTCTCCTCGTTGACCATCGAATGGTTCTCGCACGTCTACACCACGCATGGCTCGCTACGCGTAGCTCCGCTCGTGCTTCATCGTCTTCCGATCTGACACAACGCGCATCGTCCTGCGTCAGGCAAGCTCAAGTGGCTCGCGAAAGATCACATATCGAGACGCTCGTCACTCAAGGTTACACGCAAGTAGACAGCTTCCAAGCGCTTGGACACACGGTTGAGCAACTTCCAGGACTTTCTACGGTGCTGCAGCCACCCGCCGTTGGATCCAGCTGCCCGCGACCGCTCTTCTTGGTTGCGTCCCGCTCATATCGCCTGCCGATCATGCCGTGCGCCCAATCAGCGCCCCGCCATGGCTTGCCAAGTTCGGACCTCGAATCGTTCAAGAGGCGACAATGTACAGTAGACTAACCGGCTACCGACAGCGACCGACATTTGACTGGCGTGTGCTTCCAGTGAAACACCTTGGCGTCCCCGAGACCTTCTACAAGCAACCGGGTCGAACGGCCTCGTTTGTCCCTTCACGACAGCCAACCTACGTCCTTCCGCGGTACGGTGGCTTCGTGTACCGGGTTGCATGGAAAACCGAGGCCGTCCGATCCAGCTCTCACTCTCTCGGCACCTAGGCTACCGACGCAAGTGCATGGGGGAGACGAACAGGGTTCGTGTTGGGAAGCTGCCACCGCCCAAGAAGGGACTAGTGGGTGGGTTAAAAGAGCATTGAGTAGCTAAGAGGTTGGCGAGCAAATCGCAAATGAGCTTGATGGCTTGGTCTTCGATCTCGGTGGTTGCACCTTGCTGTCGTAATATTGTGTCGCATAGCATGGCACCTTGGATCACTTGGCGCTGTTGTGTCATTATTGATCGAGGACCAAAGGTTAGCCCATCGGGAAAAGATCATTCTTGGTGCCGTTCAACAGCAACGCCGGCTGTCGTTGAACCAGTAAGACTGACCTGTACGACGGGCCCGCCCTCAACGTTGAGTACCGTGTATTGTCGTCGCCCGTGTCGCGAGCGTGCAGTAGAATCCCATTGAGCAGTGACTTTGACAAGGGGGAATTTATTTAC
>NW_012156633.1:3038-19477 GCF_000151545.1 Saprolegnia parasitica CBS 223.65
CACTTACATGTATGCATCCTCAAATAAATCAAATAGACAGAGGCTACAGCATCGGGATCTCAGTCGTCGATGTCATTTCGGTCGCATCTTCGTCCGCCTCTTTCGGTGCTTCCGAATTTCTTGGGCGGGTCCTGGCTAGCATGGCGCCCACAAGGACCGACGCAACACCGACGCAGCCAAAGAGAGCAAAGCCGAGACTGTTGTCCATGCGAGCAGACGCAGTAGCGACCGCATCCGGCAGCTTTGGAACACGCGTCCCCCGCACGGCACCAGTCTTGATCTCAATGTCGGGGTCTCCGCTCAGCATGGCCGGCCTCGACTCAGTGTGCAGGCGTGGATCGGGGCTTTGCTCTCCAGCGAGCACCGCAGTGGACACAAAGAGCAAAAGCAGCAAGCGACGCAACATTTGCACTGCAAGTAATCCACCACGACGCGTCGAATCGGCCGTTGGGATTAGGGGATCAACCGCCGCTCGCACAGCTTCGAATCGGTACCGAGGAGAATGTACTCGCTAACGGTCGCCCCGCGCATCAAGCGAAGACAGCCATGAGGCAACACACGTAGGTAGAACCCATGGCGCTTATTCCACGTAGTCAAAGTCGTCGGCGATGCCCAGCCATTTCTCAACCTAGTGCGCAAGAGAGGTTACTGAGGTCGCATAGCGTGCACAGGACGAGACCTCGGCCGACGAGCACGAATTCTTCTTGATGACCCACGACTTCAAGTTGAACACATTATCTATGGGCATGGTATCCTTGTCTGCCACGTGGAAAACACCGAGCACAAACCTGTCCAGCGGTCGACGCCTTCCTTGGCCACCTTTGCCTTGGCATCTAGTGAAATGGAAGGGTCGGAGCTGACGCCAAGATCGCACAACATATACCTAGCTTCTTCAAGAGGTCCGGGTCGTTCTCTTGGAGCAGCGCAATCTTCTTCTGCATATCGTCGGCTTGGGTTTTGAGCGCGCTGAGCTGGGCGAGCCGCTCTGCCCGGTCGTCCGACTGCGTCTGGAGACTCTGGTGCTTTGCAACCGACGACTGGACGTGCGTGAGCTTGGCGCGGAGGTCGTCGCGCCGCGCCTCGAGGTCTTCAAGCTTGCGCTTGCGCTGCTGCACGGCCTTGCTCGGGAAGGACCAAAAGTAGTTGCCGGCGCCAATCTTGTCCGTGTCCACGAGGTTGTCGTCGACGAGCGCCTGGTTGACGTCCTTGATGGTCTGCAGCACGACGCCGGCCTTGGAGCCAAGCTTCTCGACCTCCTTGAGGTTGAAGACGTCCAGCGACTCGTGGTAGAGCTTGAGGATCCGGTCCCGCTTCTCGTCGAGGGACACGCCCTTCTTGCGCTTGCTCATCCCGTGGATTCCGAATTCCGGACTTTTCCCGGACCTTTCCTCACAGCCAATCACAGCGCGCTATGGCGTTTTCGCGCCACGTGTGGGATCCCATCAAACGACGGCAAAGTGCTGGAGTCGTCTCTAACTCGCCATCACTTCTTCCAACCACCGATACAGCTGTGCTTGTCGATGGATCAGGACCTGGCGCCGAGGTTGTCCAACGGCCGTTGGGAAAGGACCGAGATTTAAGCAAGGGTAGACAAATTCATTGTTCTAAGCGACCAGTTGACATTTGCTGCGCGAAGGCGACGCGTCGGCCGCGGACTGTTTCATCGAAACTCAGTATCCTCGACGTTGCCACCTTGGGTGCCGATGGTACAGTGCGTCGTCGACGGGTTGTCTTCGCGAACTAGATGTATCAGCAACGGCGAGCCAGATCGCGGTGCTTCGAGTCGAGACGACGAGTCTTTGCATCCTGGATTGATGAGTTCGTAGCATCACGCGCAACGATATCTCGGGCGATACCAGACATCGATCCAAACGCGATCCAACGATTGCGCTGCCTTGCCCTGATGTCGACTCTAGATTGGCACCGAGATTCGCTCCGGAAGGCGAGGTTGATGATCCGCCTCCAAGAGTTCGCCTTGCTCGCAGGTCGCGATGCAAGCAACGAAAAGGAACAACAACGTCGCGAATGAAGAATCTACTTGGTAATAATGGGCGTAAACATGGAGAAGGGCTCTTCTTCCTCGTCGGCCACGTCGTGGCGTCCGTTCAAATGCTGCACCTGGCGCGGCGCGACGACGCTCGGGGTCGTTGGCTCGAGAATGATCTCGCTCGCATACGACGTGACCGGCGGCGACACATCGCACTGCATGCGGTGCACTTCGTGCTCGGCGTCCACGGCCGCGACGGCATCGGGCATGGTCGTAGCGTAGCGCTCGCGGAGGCAGTTGCTGCGCGGGTCAAAGGCCAGCGGGATCGACCCCAGCGTACCATCAAACCGGTTCTTGCGAATATCGAGCTTCATCTCGCCCTTGATGCGCTGGAGAATAAGCACGTTGTCGGCCTCCTGCGTCGCCTTGGCCGTGCCAAAGACGGATGAGAGGCTCAAGTCCGTATCGTCTTGCTCCTTGCGCGGGTGTACGACGAGCGTAATGTGCACGTTCTTGGCCGACGCAAATTTGCGAAACTAGCAAAATATCAAGTTATCAACAAAAAAAAGATGCGACAAGTGCGAAACTGAAAAACATACCTTGTCAAGCGCCGCGTCTTGGCGCTCGAATTTGTCGTAGCCGCGGCCTTGGCCCGACATCATAAACTGAATATTGTCGAGGAGAATGTGCTGCACGTCGTACGCGTACACAGCGTACTCCATCGCGTCAAGGACCTCGTCCACGTCCGTGGAGCCAAAAAAGCGCAAAAAATACATGGGGAGCTGCTCGAACGCGTCCGCCGTCTTCTCAAATAGCGGCAAATTGCACGCAAGGGGCTCGCCCGCCATCTGCGTGAGCATCTTGTGCACGAGGCGCGTGTTCTTGATCTCAAACGAGCCCCAGAGCGTACTCACTCCCTGGGCGCACCTACAAAAAGGGACACCTTCAGTCTCATCCTCGCGACGCAACACGATACCAGTCGATCGATAGCTGGCTGAGAAGCGTCGTCTTGCCACAACCGGTGGGGCCCGTGAGCACGGTGACTTCGCCGTTGCGGAACCCCTTCATGTACGAGTTGAGCGCCGGAAGCGTCCGCGACTGCACACCACTGGCACGCAGCGGGTTCAAGAGCTCTTCGAGCACCTACGACAGCATTATTGTCCATACAATATTACAACGAATCAAAGGCCGTACGTCGCGCCGGAGCTGATCAAAGGTTGCAATCTGTGCGTGTGGCTTGCGCTCCGCCTTGTCGATCGCCGATTGGAGGTTCATCTCAGAGAGGAGCGCGTCGTTGGCGTCTTTCGCTTGGGACCGCACAATGTACGTGCGCTGGACGCCGAGCTTGAGCGCAAACTTCTCGACGCTGTCTTGGCCGTGCACGTCGCTGTCCATCCAGAGGTAGATCGTGCTAAAGCGTTCGAGGAGTGGCAACACGGCGGGAGGCAGCGACCGGCATCCGTTTGGGAGAGACACCGCCGGCAGCCCCGTGGCTTGGTGCACGGCCATCGCGTCAAACTCGCCTTCCGTGAGAACGAGCGACGTCGCAGCCGTCGGCACAGTGTTCCACCCAAAGAGCCCCCACGACCCGCCTTTTGGCACAAGCCGCTGCTTGGACTTGTCGTCGATCGCGCGCACCTTGAGGCGTACGACGTTGAAGCGGTTGGCGTCGCCGGCAACCGCGCTCGTGTCGGCTTCGACACCCATGAGCGAGAGGTCCGAGTCGCGGGCCATCCACGGAAACGTCACGCACCACTTGTGCGACTGCGCATCGCCGTCGTAGAAGGGCTGCTCGATCGCGCCGACGCAGACTTTTTTAGCACCTCGGGCGACAAGCCGCGCGTGCTCGTGAGGTAGTCGAGGACGTGCTTGCAGTCGTCGTCGTCGTGCAAATTGCGCTGGAGCGCAATCGACTTGGCGTTATCCAGCACCGAGATGACCTTGGGCTCGTCCTCCGTGTAGCGCGCCGAGTCGGCGTAGCCCATCGCGGCCGGCACGACATCGTTGCCACCGAGCTATGCATTGCGTACATGAGGCATGTGTCATGACGCGAAAATGCACACCTTTTGGCGAAAGGCAAACCAGCTGCCGCTCGCGCCGCACCGGTGGCAGAGGTACACGCCGTTGGTCTTGGCGACGTAGAGCTTGAAGAGGTTGTCTGGCCGGCCCTTTGTCGCATGACAGAACGGGCAGTCGCGCACAATGTAGTGCGTCGGCGTCTCCTTGAGTGCGAGGCCCTTCCGGCGCAAGAAGTCGTCGATGACCGTGTGATCGTCCATCTCGTAGTACTTGGAGACAAAGGTCTTGGCGCTCGGTGCACTCAGGTGGTGCTGAGAAGATGCGCGGAACGGTCCTTGGCCAGCGAGGCGCATGGGCGAGGCCCACTGGAGCAGCCCCGCGCGGAGGAGGCGCGACGTCGAGAGTACGCGGCGCATGCTGCTGCTTGTCTGGAATTCTTTTTTTGACCAATGAAATTGAGGAATTTTGGCCAATCAGAGCGAGGTTGAACTTGAGTTTTGCTTGGCGCTCCCGAGTTGGATCGGAGCGCGACGTGCGACAGACGTACGTACGCGTGAGAGGACGTGGGCAGCCTTTGGGTATAGCATCAACATATCGGTGGCGTCGCCTCTAACGCCAAAGCTCACCTCGCGCGTTGGTCTTTCACACACCTACTAGTAGGCCAAGACAGGTCCAAACGACCAACCGGCGCGGCTGATGCGATGGGATAGGATTCGGTTGCGCGAGCGTGATGGAGAGGATATGTATTCTTATTCAAGGTAGATACGCAGTGATATAGCTACACGAAGCAGACAGTATTCTCAAACAGGTTTTGAGGAAGTTGCTGTGGGTATCTTCGGCGACACTGTGGGCATAGCTGGCGATTTTACACGCGCAACGGAGCCTGCGTTGGGTAGACCGGCTGGGGGGCACGTGTTGGGTATGGTGGCACAGGAGTCTTTGTCGTAGGGCCCGGCGTCATCGTCGTTGGGGCAGGCGTCACCGTAGTGGGCTGAGGAGTCACCGTAGTCGGCTGCGGCGTCACCGTCGTTGGCACGGGTGTCACTGTCGTTGGCACGGACGTTACCATCGTTGGGGTAGGCGTCACCGTTGTTGGCAAGGGTGTCACAGTCGTTGGGGCAGGCGCCACCGTAGTGGTTTGAGGAGTCACCATGGTCGGCTGCGGCGTCACCGTCGTTGGCACGGACGTTACCGTCGTTGGGGCAGGCGTCACCGTAGTCGGTTGAGGGGTCAAAGTAGTAGCTATGGGCGTCGCCGTCGTCGGCTGAGGCGTTACCGTGGTCGCCTGCGGCGTCACCGTTGTAGGAGCCGGCGCCATGGTCGTCGGTTGCGGTGTCGATGTCGGTTGCGGTGTCGATGTCGGTTGGGTAGTTCCAGTCGTTGGCGATGGCGTATTCGTGGTGGGTGCCAACGTCACCGTGGTTGGGGCTGGAACGATCGTTATGGGCGTAGGCGTCGACATCACCGGGGTCGCTGTAGTCGGAGATGGGGGCACTGGGGCCGACGTGGGACCACTCGTTGGCGCACTCGTCATTGGCACTGGAGCTGTCGTCACCAGAGCTGTCGACGGAGGCACCGGCGCTGGACTCGACGTCAACGGAATCGGAGAACTGGTTGACGCACTCGGCGACGGCACAGGAGCCACTGAGGTGGTTGGGCTCGGCGTCGCTGGGCTCACAGACGGCGTCGGACTCGCTGTTGGCGAGATAGGAGATGTCGTCGATGGCTGCGCACTTGGCACGGGCGTCAGCGTGATAGGCGGCAACGTGATGATCCCCGATTCGAACTCGAGCGTCTCGCAGTCTGGCGACTGTACACAACCGTAGACAGCTTGCGGTGTGCCAGCAAGGGTCTCGTTGAGGACGCGACAGATCGAGCCAAACGGAAGACCGGGTTGGGGCGACGGGCAAACACCCGGAGCATCGCCCGAGCACCAACGCGGCTTGTTGGGAGGCGAGATTTGCGCGCAGAACGTGCTGCTGCCCACGACACTGGTCGGGAGCCAGCCTTGGGCCAGCATCTTGTCGTCTGCGCACTCTTCGTACGAAGGAATGCTCACGGAAAAGGTGCAGCTGGTGGGAACGGTCGTTGGCTCGGGCTCGGGCGCGGGTGTGATGGGTGGAAATGTCAGGTTGCCGCTTTCGGGAGTTGCAGTTGGCGTCGACTTCGTGACCGGGACGGGCTGCGTCGTGATGATTCCGCCCTCTGGAGTCGCAGATGGTGTAGGCGTCGAGGCTGGTGTTGGTCCCAATGGCGGGCACGTCACTCGCGGCACGCAGCCGTAAGTGCGATCAGACGCTTGCATGCACATGGAGCCGTACGGGAGGCCTCTTTGAGGTCCAGGGCAGTTGTCGACGTTTGCAGCACACGGGTTCGTCGTTGGACCACAAAACGTCAAACTGTTGACAAAGTTTGGGAACCAGTTTCCCGTACACCCTGCAGTTGGCACAGGAAATCCGGGGCAGACAGTAAATGGCGCCGCTGACGGGCTTGGTGTCGGAGTCGCAAATGATGGAACCGGGCTGCTTGTCGACGGGCTCGGCTGCGGGGTCAAAGGACTCGCTGACGGCAGAGGCGTCGGGAGGCTCGCCGTCGGCTGCGGCGTCACAGAGCTGGACGATGGCTGAGACGTCAAGGGGCTGGCCGTCGGCTGCGGTGTCACGGGGCTGGACGATGGCTGAGGCGTCAAGGGGCTGGACGATGGCTGAGGAGTCATGGGGCTCGCTGACGGCTGCGGTGTCACGGGGCTGGACGATGGCTGAGGCGTCAAGGGCTGGCCGTCGGCTGCGGTGTCACGGGGCTGGACGATGGCTGAGGCGTCAAGGGCTCGCTGACGGCGTGCGGTGTCACGGGGCTGGACGATGGCTGCGGCGTCACGGGACTACGAGTGGTCGGAAGTGGTGTTGCCGAGGTGGTCGGAGTAGGAGCGAACGTCGGTGCTGACGTGCTTGGCTTGGGAGTAATAGGGGTCGGGGTGCTTGTGGCAGGCGTCGATGTCGATGTCGGCGTTGACGTCACGGATGTCGGGGTCGGACTCGTCGGTGCTGGCGTCTGAGTGCACGGGGACATAGAAGTCGTTGGCTGTGGCGTCGTCCAGGTGCACGGGGACACGGAAGGTGTCGGTGACATGGTCACCGTCGTCGGTGTCGGCATCATAGTGGCCGTCGTAGGTGTCGGTGTAGGCATTACAGTGGCCGTCGTAGGTGTCGGTGTCGGTATTGGCATCATCGAAGCTGCTGTTTGCGTCGGCGTTGGCGACGGCATTGCCGTCGATGGCGATGGGGTCGTAGTTGATGGACCCGGAGTCGTCGAGCTGGGTGCAAAGGTCGATTGTGCTGGTCCAGTGGTTTGCCCGGTGGCCAAGGCGACAAGAAACCCCGCAAAGAGCAGCGAACGCTTCACCACGACCATTTTGATGTTGGTCGTCGGCTTCCAAAGTGGAAATGAAGTTGGCGCTCTGGCCTCCTCCAAGGCTTATCTCGTCAAAGATGCTGTGTTCTGGCATCTCGTGAACGACGTCGCCGCATCTCGGCGGAAAGGGCTCCCGAGAGCTAAGTTTAAAGAAACGTTAGCAAGGCCGCTTTCGAAACGAACGCTATGCCATGCATGACCGACGTAGAACAGTCGCACTACAAGAACGATGAACCCTTGAGGCTTATTGGTGAATCCTTGGTTCAAGAATTTGCAACATCCTACTCAGACCAACACGCGTCAAGCCTCTAAGGTAGTACGGGTAGGGGAACGACAATCGACAGGCACACCATCGCACCAAGACCTCATCGTGTGCACAAATGGCGCCCGATGAAGTGGTTGTGTAATCAATGTGTGCTTTCCGTGTGTGTTTCGGTAGACGTGTCTAGGGCTTGGTGCGCGGCGCTGACGATCATCACGAGCGGCACAGAGAACGTCCCTGCTATTCAAATCGCCGACATGCATTTTGAGATCGGTTTTGGCGCGACTGATCCATAGTTTCACACTCCGATGCTCCGCGCGCTCTTCTCGTACGGGTGCCCGGAGGACGTCGCTCCGTTCATCACGGACGACAAGGTTCGAGCTCCCTATTTCTCTTCATGTAGAATCGACGCATTCCATGATTAGCTCGACTTTGTCCTCTCGCGCTGGCTCCAATCGTGGCTCGGCGGCGTGCACATTCGACGCGCCCTTGGCGCTCACATCAAAGTCAACGTGCTCCAGGTCGTCGTGTTCCTCGTGCCACCGGCCCTAGGCGCCGGCCTCAGTGTCGTGGCCCTCGAGCTGCACGTCAAGGCGGTTGTCTTCGGTTTCTCAGTCGTCGCGCTCGTCGTTGTCTTGCAAAGCATCGTGTTTCTGATGCGGCGCAACCACCAAGCGCCGCGGCGTGGTACGCGCAAGAGCATCGACGACACGGACACGCACGTGAACCACAAGATCTTTACGTCGATGCTGCTCGATATGCTCTTCCCGCCCAAGCACCTGCTTGACGAGGCGATTGGGCTTTCGCTCACCTTTTGCATGGCAGGCCTCGTCATGCAGCTCCTCTCGGATCGTGACCTTGGTGCTTATGCCAGCACGTACAGTAACTGCGACATCGTCGAGAACGTGCTTGGCTGGACCGTTTACGCCACGGCGCAATACCCGATGAGCGCAAGGAGCCCCGTCGACGTCAATACGTGGCGCGTGGGTGCGCCTTCTGCACTCGACGACGTCCAGCGCGCTGTTTACGTGACGGGGCTTGCAGGGCTCGACTGGATCTTGAAGACGGCGGTGCCGTCCGCCCTCACGGCCCGCTTGGCCGTGCGCTACTGTCTCTATGCGACACCAGTGCTCTTGAACTTTGGCGTGCTCCCGCCTACGACCGCACTCTTTGAATATATCGTGGAGCAGGCGCTTGGCGTTGGATTCGGCCACGCGCCGTGTGAAGACGTCTACCTACTGATGATGTACGCAGTCGCTTACGCGGGGGCTACGGGACTAGTCGCAGCAAGCGCCTCGGCGCCCCTGGCCGTCTCGCTAGGGCTAGCGTCGGCACTGGGGCGGTGCCTCGCCTCGAGTCGTCTGCGCTCGTGGAAAGAGGTGCTGACACGCGAGATTCTGCTGAAGACGACGTCCAAGGTCGTGCCGTTTTCGCCCGAGCATGAGCGGACCATGGTTTCCGAAGCCGACTTGAAGGGCTCGATGGCCGACGTCCCCGAGCTCTGGCGCCACACGCTCTTGCACAGTGATCGCATGCTTTCTGCACTGCGATATGCCTTGGTCATTGCGCTCTCGGCGGGGGCCGGCGCCGGCTTTGCGAGCCTCTCCGATTCGGATCGCGACCAATGCGGCATCTCTCTTGTACGTTCCAACTGTCTGCGTTGTGCGCTGCTCATGCGGTCCATGTAGCTGGGTCTTTTAATCGGTCTCTGGGTGCTTGTGCAGCTTCGTGTCTTCGTGGAGGCACCGACGTCAGCGCGATGTCGTCGGTGGTTGTGCTACGTCCCTGAAGGCCTACTCCATGTCGTTGGTGGCACCCTCGACCGCCTCCTGCGTGTGGTGCTGCTGCTGCTCCTGGGATGTTTTTTTGCCCGAGACGCGGTGACTGCCACGTGCGCATGGACACCGTGCACTGCCGCCTACAGCTGGATTGCCATGGTCCACGCGTACACGATCTGCCAGCGCCACCCGATCCGCGCGACCTATGTTGTACGTACTCGCTATCGTCGTATAGTGTTGTTGGACTATCGCAAAATTGTGTGCTAGATTGCGCTCGCCGGCGTTGGTACGCTCTGTGCGAATCTCAGCTTTGCCATCGCACTCTTCTTCTCGGCGCTACTCCCGCCGCGCTTTTGGCATGGCCTCGAGCTCCTTCAGTACATGCGCGTCGTGGTTTCCAGTACAGTGTTTGAACCCAAACAACGTTTCGAATACTGGATCCTCGTCACGTTGCTGGCGACGCCGATTTCGCTGCTCTCGCTCCTGGTCGCGATCGTCCTCGTATCGCCACTCTTTCCATTCTGCGGCTCGACCCTCTTTCTTGTGCGCTCTTGCATTTGAATCTGAATCTGAATCTGGAACGATCCCATTTTGCTGTTTAGGCGGGGTTTCCGCGGCCCCGACGCTTCTGGAGCTCGTACGAAACGTGGCACGATGGCGAGGATGGGTGCTATTATGAGCATTTCTTTGACGCGCTTACGCTCGAGCTTCCATTGCTCTTGGGACCGGCGTCCGTCTTGCACCAGCGGTCGCATGAGGGCGGCAACGACGTCTACCTCGTTCGCGTCGACGACTTTCTCGGTCTTCTCGAGGTGCTCGAGCTCAGCACGGACTACTGCGTCGTGCGCTTCAAGGGATTGGAGCTCCAGGAGACGACGAGTTGCCATCATCTCGAAGCGTCCAAGGTACCAAATCCTCCCCGTAGCTCCGCCTGACACTTGAGCTAGCTCGACGATGTCATTGCTGACGCCTTTGACGAAGTGAATGTGAGTGGCGACGACGATGGCGCACTCCACAGATTGCCGTCGCCACGCACGTTTACGGTTCGCATTTGCTATGTCGAACAACGACTGGTTTTGATTTTGGACACGCGTAGCCACTGCTGCGGACCCCGATTCGCATGTACACCATTTCAACGGTGACGTTGACCGATTTCTTGGACGATCCGAAATGCCTCGACCTCATCCACGAAACCTTTTACGTCACCTTGGTCTCGGAGCTGAATCGCGTGACGCATGGGTCTGTGCCGGAGATCTGGCTCTCGTTCCCTGTCTCGATATCGGGCTTGGACTTCGTGCTCAAGGAATTCCCCACGCTCTACTGGGACTACCTGCAAGGCAAAAACAAAAAGCAGCGTCACGTTCCGAATCCGCGCGACATTCTCAAGGTATCTTCTTTCGTTTTAAGCTAGTAGGGTCGTCGACACGACGGCATAGGCCGACGAGATACCAGTGCCGGCGCCATCGCGGGAGCCGCGCCGGTCGTCGCTCAAGCTCGCCGCCGACGCCATTCTCCGTCTCGTGACGCACCTCAAGCCCGTCCGAGCGTCCATCTCGGCGGCGCCAAAAGCGCAGACGTTGGTGAAAGCCCCCGACCAGCGCACGGCGTCGCAAAAGGAGCGTTTGGAAATCGCGTACGGTCTCAACGCCACGGAAGCCGCAAGTGTCGACTACGAGTCGTTGGCAAAACAGCGGCCGACAGTGTGCCACGGGCGTCGGTCTTTTCAGTGGGGCGACATTGAGAGCCACCAGGCGGAGTCGACGCCGTTCGTCAACCCCGGTGTCGCTGTTCGAGCTTCGTTTCTCAAGGACCGGTGGAACAAAGTGACCGAATTCCACCTCCTTGCAGCCTCATGTTTTGCGATTGTCGAAACCCTCGGGTACGATAAATTGGGTTTTTGGTGTGTAAACGATTGGTATATCATGGCATGTGCTAGGTTTGGGGTCCACGAGAAGCGCGGGCCAAACCATACTTTTGACTGTTTTCAGGGCAACTTTCCTCGGTCTCTCGAGAACGATTGGCTCCACACCAACACGACCTTGTACGATGTTGTCGTGCGTGCGTACCGCCTCGCAGTACTCTTGTTTTGATCGCACACCAAATGGTCTACAACAATTCGGATAAATAGGTCAAAATCGGCCTTGACAAGTTTGCGCAAGGCGACAACGATCTGTACGACACGCCAGACGAACTCGAAGCCACGATCCACCACTACCAGTCCAAGTGGCACATTGGACCGCGTCACACCGCCATGTACAACACTGGAAGCGTTAGTCCGCGTGACTGATGATGCTTGATTCTAGGTGGAAGTACTACATCTCAACGAACCGACCCAACCTCTTTGCCCTCACCAAGAATGCCAATGGCCAGTACATGTCGAACGTCTATACGCTTGGCCGGTATGCAAGAATGGAAGTTGTCTCACACCACGCTAACGTGGTCAATGTAGAAAAGACACCACGCTGGTGGCACTGAACCGGGCGGCGTGCGAAGGCACATGGCATGGCCAAGCCCTCGAGCTGCTCTACATGACCAACGACGACGACGAGCGCTTCTCGGTTCGACGACCCACCGACTATTGGACGCTCATCGCGCTGTGGTATTAGATCCAGTCCAATTCGCAGCTACTGCGCAACCTCCTCGTGCAGTCGGCGGACCCCCCCTTGGGCTACCCCGTCTATAGCACGGGCGCCGTCTTTATCAAACTCTAACAGTAAAGCCCGAGCTATGACTTCGCTTCATACGCAGCATGGCTGAAAGCACGGAGAGAGTTAGATATGGGTTGGCGGTTGTTATCAGTGCATCGCGACCGGGGCGAGCGGAAGACCGTACTCGTCGACCATTGGGTTGCGCTGCTCCTTCCGGTCTGTCGCGGTGGTCGGCGCCGCGGGCAAGTCCTGCGCGAGGTATGACGGCGTCGCGTCGACGGGCGCCGCCGCTTCCTCCATCGCCCATTCGTCTTCGAGGCCTTCGAGTTCGGCTTCGAGCTCCGATTCGTCAATGTCTTGGCCAATGCTGTCATGATGATGCTGATAGTGAGCGTGGTGGATGCGGAGAACTTACCCATACGACCGGCCCAAGATATCTTGGATTTCGTTCATGTCTTCGAGGAGGTCGGCCATGTCGTCTTGCGTGTTCTAGGCAGAGTCGCATGCACGCTTCACGACCAAGCAGCCACCTACCTCGAGCTCTTCAAAGTTGAATTTTTTGTGCTCGGCCTTGAGCTGCGCCGTCGCCGTCTTCATGGCCGAGACCGTATCGAGCGAATCCTTGGCCGTCTCGATCGCAAACGTCGCCTGCGTCTCGTGAGTTTGCAGCTGCTCGATTGCGTACATATGCAGTACCTGCTCAATGTTGAACGACTGCGCCGAGAGGCTGTCGCGCTGCTGCTCGTACATCTTCTTGCGCTTGAGCGTCTGTAGTGCGCGCTGCTTGATCGAGGCCAGCGCCGGACCTCGCGCCTTGGTCATCTAGGCGCAGTGCGTGACGCAGCGATCGCCAGCGACTCGCGTATTACCTGCTCCTTGTACTTCTTGAGCTCTTGCTCCAGCTTGTCAATCTACATCGATGGCGATGACGCGAGGGCGCGCCGCCTATGCGTACCTTGGTGTCGAGGTTGTCGACGCGGCCCTCGACGCGGCCATGCACGTCGGCAATGTTGACGGCCGGCGCCTCCGGTTTCTTCTTCCCAAAGATGCGATTCATTTGGCAAACTGACGCGTGAAGGCGAGGTCGACAATTGAATGCAAACGTTTATTCTTTTTCCGATCTTTAATATTTCATACATATAGGCAGGCGACGGTATTGTATTATAGGCGGAGGGCGTGAAAGCATAAAATAACGCCACCAGCGTAGGACAGTACAATCACTCTGCCTACAAATAGCGCGAGGCGAGTGTACGTCGACCCTGTCCAGCGAGTTGAGTGGAAATCGGCAAAGGCTTCCTTTCATGGCCCTGACGTCGCATCCCTACGACCGACCCCCTCTACCTACTGCTGGCCTCAGGGCAATCAAATGACACCTCTATCTCACGAGGTTAAACACATTTTACACCTCTTCACACATATAAAACCAGGATAAACCTATTAACCTTAGTGTAAACCCTAGGAAGAAGAAAGCATCACGACCTCTCCACGATCTCTTCCTACGGATGGATTTTATCATGGAGCCCTAGAGAAATAAGGACTCAGCGATGGACTCAGCATCTCGAACCCGGTCGGCGGGCCAATGGACTTGTACGTCAGGATGTGGAAGATATTTTCACATAACTTGAATACATGTATAAGAAAAAGTGCATGTGTTCACATTCTCGCTTGATCCTTGGGTAATTTTGCAGTGTACTAGTAGGCGGTTTGCACATTTTCAAGGTCGGCAGTTGTCCTCACCGTCAACGATTCTGGACAGTACCCTAACCTAGCCACCTCCCACGTCCAGCTAGCCATGACATGCACGTAAAGTCGATGCCATTAGCTGATGCCATTGGGCAGGATGCTTGTCGCCGTGAAAGGCTCGGTGCCAGTCTCTCTGCCTCGTCAGCGAGTCAGCAGCGTGGCACCGCTCCCATCTTGTTCTTCTTGATCGACAGCCGATGGGTCCCTGTCGCGCACGTCATTCCAAGCGCAACATTCGCTCCCGTCCACTCGTTCCTCTACACGGCAACCGCCGCTCTCCTCCATCGCGATCTCTAGCTCGCATTAAATGTACTCGGAAGCACGCAAGGCTCGCAACCTCGTCCGTTTGCCGTACTACACAAGGAGCCATCTTGGTCTCGTAGCACAGCCAGATCTCTCCCAGCGTCCTCGCCTCCGATTGGTCGGCGCTTTCGATTGGTCGAGTGGTGATATCCAATGGTCTATTTTCGCGGGTTTGTCCCAAAATCCCAGGGCCGGGCTCTTTTTTACATAAGGCCGGCAACGCATACAAACGCCAAGCTATCGTCCATTCGCTGGCATTAAATGCGCCAACGCTCGAGTGGGGGAATCCACGGGCCAGTGATTTCGAGCCGTCGTCAGATTCGCTTCTTCTCCATTACGCAGCAGCATGCCCCCGAAGAACACCCGTGGCCGTCGTGGCGCCTCCAAGGGCGGTAAGGCCGCCAAGAAGGACGAGAAGGCCGAGTCGGTCCCGGTCGAGCGCACGCTGGCCGACAAGCTCGCGGACGACGGCATCATCGCCACCTGCGCCATGAACGCGCGCTCGGTGCATGAGAACTTCAAGGACATCAACGTGCTCGACTTTTCGATCACGTACTTTGGCAAGGTGCTCATGGAGAGCTGCGACATCTCGCTCAACTACGGCCGCCGGTATGCGCTCATCGGCCGCAACGGCTCGGGCAAGTCGACCTTCATGAACGTGCTCGGCGCGCGTGGCATCCCGATCCCGGAATCGATTGATATCTACCACCTCAAGCACGAGATTGAGCCGTCCGACATGACGGCCCTCGAAGCCGTCATCACGGTCGACGAAGAGCGCACCAAGATCCAGACCGAAGTCGACGAGCTCTCGGAGAAGATGCTCGACGAGGGCTTGCCGGACGACCAGGCCGAGAAGATCACGAACCGCCTCACCGACTTGTACGAGCGCTTGGACGAGATGGACGCTGACTCGGCCGAGATCCGCGCCCGCAACATCCTCCGCGGTCTCACGTTCACGGACCAGATGATGCAGAAGAAGACGCGCGAGTTTTCGGGTGGCTGGCGCATGCGTATCGCGCTCGCCCGTGCGCTCTTCATCCAGCCGACGCTCCTCCTCCTCGATGAGCCGACCAACCATCTCGATATGGAGGCCGTCGTGTGGCTCGAGGACTACCTCTCCAAGTGGAAGAAGATTCTGCTTTTGATTTCGCACTCGCAAGAGTTCATGAACGGCGTGTGCACCAACATCATTGAGCTCACGCGCAAGAAGCTCGAGTACTACTCGGGTGACTACGACACGTACATCAAGACCAAGGAAGAGAAGGAAGAGAACCAGATGAAGAAGTACGCCTGGGAGCAGGATCAGATCAAGCACATGAAGGACTACATTGCCCGCTTCGGTCACGGTTCCGCCAAGCTCGCCCGTCAGGCGCAGTCGAAGGAGAAGACGCTCGCCAAGATGGTGCGCGAAGGCCTCACCGAGAAGGTCGTCAAGGAGATGGAGGGCGACTTCAAGTTCCCCAACCCCGAGCGCCTCCCGCCGCCGGTGCTCATGTTCCAGGAGCTTGCCTTTGGCTACCCGGACTGCCCTCTTTTGTACGAGGGTGTTGAGCTCGGTCTCGACATGGACTCGCGTGTCGCCCTTGTCGGTGCCAACGGTTCGGGCAAGACGACGCTTCTCAACCTCATCACGGGCGACCTCACGCCGGTCAAGGGCAACATTCGCCCCCACTCGAAGCTCCGTGTCGCCCGCTTCACGCAGCACTTCGTCGATGTCCTCGACTTGACGAGATCGCCGCTCGAGTACTTCCGCTCGCTCTTCCCGTCCAAGAGCGTCGACGATGTCCGCTCGTACCTCGGCCGCTACGGTATCACGGGCGAAGTCCAGACGCAGATCATGGGCCAGCTCAGTGACGGCCAGAAGTCGCGCGTCGTGTTTGCGTTCATTGCCCAGCAGAACGCGCACATGCTCCTCCTCGATGAACCGACGAACCACTTGGATATGGAGTCGATCGATGCGCTCGCGCGTGCCATCAACGCCTTCGAGGGCGGCATGCTCCTCGTGTCGCACGACATGCGTCTCATCTCGCAGGTCGCCAAGGAAATTTGGCTCGTCGAAGACAAGAAGATCCGCGTCTATGAAGGCGAGATTTCCGACTTCAAGATGCGCGTCCGCAAGCAGCTCAAGCTCGACTAAATACTTTGTTCCTCCTTTTTCTGAAATTAATAGACAACTCTACTCGCTACGTCGTCTGTCTTCTCACGCCTCCTCTTGGTTGTTGTTGTCTTCGGCCAGCATCGGCGCTGGCGCCTCGTCGCTCGCCGACGCGATCACCGTGAGCTCTTGG
>NW_012156634.1:0-4919 GCF_000151545.1 Saprolegnia parasitica CBS 223.65
CGAAAATCCTCACACCACTCCCACAACTCGGAACAACACCCACACTACAATATAACACCCGAAAAACTTATCGAAAATCCTCACACCACTCCCACAACTCGAACAACACCCACACTACAATATAACACCCGAAAATTATACGAAAATCCTCACACCACTCCCACAACTCGAACAACACCCACACTACAATATAACACCCGAAAATTTCCGCTCGCTTCGCTCGCGGAATACGTGATCGGCAGCTTCGCCGCCGATCGGGGCCCACTTATTGAGCCTCAGCTCTTTTTAATCCTCTAATAGCTTCTACTTTACCTCACTTCAATTTTTGCTAATATGTGGGGTGTTGGGATCACCAATCTTGAAAGACAGCCTCGTTCAAATGAAGCACACATAAATTTAGTGTCAAGTACACTCCTATTTACTTTTCATTCATATCAACATCGCTGCTTCGAAAGATCCTCTAAAGCCCATCCATTTATGACAATATTCTCCACTTTCTTGCGCTGTCACGTCTGACAGGGCAACCTCATAGTTGGATGAATCCCAACGAATCAGATGCTCACACACGCTCCACTGCCGGAAAATAAATGCCAAACCCAACTTGCCACGCGCTGAACCACGATGACCATCAACACGTGTGGTGCATAGTGACGACTCAAAAAAGGGTGACAGACCTCTGATTCTCGTTTTCATGCAGCTTTTATCGATATAGCGTCATTGCTATGTACTAATGCGTTTCTGGAGTCCTTAAGATTAAAGCCCACGTAAGCAAAAGATCGTTTTAGCCCTCGAGTCGCTCTTGGAGTACCACTTGCTAATGGGACACGATCGACTACTTGAGCATGGTCGAGGCGCTGTTCCAAAAATGGTAAAATGTTCCTTTCCCTTTTTGTCCAGCCATATCTCCACCAAAAAACATCATAAACCACTCGAAATGACGCGTTCTCACCTCCAAACTGTCCTCTTTCTATATGTCAAGTTGTATCGAAAAACAAATTGGACCGATGTCGGCCACTCAGCTCTCTCGGCGCGGTGAGCGCCCAGCGATGATGGTTGGTACTGTAGAAATGGCAATTTTTTGCTCACCAAAGTTATTCACCTCGACACTTCTCTTCTTTTCTACGCTACTTCAATATCCACGTTGCGACGAGCTTGAAGCCCGACGCCATGGCTTGCATTTACGCGCATTGGTTTAAAAAACATCCCAATCGCTCCACTTGTTGCGATGGCTCTGGACGTAGTAGCTGCAAGAAAATTGCTATGAATCCCATTCGTGGTCCCGCGGAAGGGGCTACTACAAGTGTAGAAGATGCTGGCCACATAGCCTCAGTGGGGTGCCCGGGGCCCGCAATAGTCTCCATGAGCTGTGCCGCGCACTTCAGAGGTAGATGCGGTGTCAGTAAATACCGTCTTAGTATTGATCCGGGGTAAGACTACATTGGTTGTGCTACCCGTCGTCGGTAAAGCTACCTGCGTAAGAGGAGGTTGCCGAGTATCTGAGGTGAGACACTAAAATGCATGTTTTGCCGTGTAAATTACTGTCGTCGACGAAGAGGCGTCAACGCGAGACGCTGGGATTCGCTTCTCGACTCTGGTCATCGTCTACGACTCCAAATCTACAAGCGTCGTCATATGTAGCTTAATACGCGGCGCTAGCCCGGCGATGTTGCAATGGACCATGCTCGCATTTTGATGTGTGAGAGTGCCTCTGGTGTATTGAGTGTATCAATTCCGCCGAAGAAGCTACTAAGATCGGAGAAAATGTGTAAGGATTTAGGATCGCACAATGGAAATTAGATGAGCTCAAATAAGAATGTATAAATCAAATGTATTGTATAAGCCAGCGCTTCGTAGACCTTACGCTTGGAGAGCACACGGCGACCGTGTCCAGAAAGTAGCTTGCCTTGTTAGGCGCTGGCGCAGTGGTCGGCGAGCTTGTCGCGGCACATCGTGACCTTGAGCACGTACAAGAGCGCGCGCTCGGCGTCGAGCTCGACGGAGATGCTGGGGCTCAAGATGAGCGCACGGCCGAGCTCGTGGTCTCGGTGCTGGCTGTCGTGTGCAAGCAGCAGGACGTGATGCGTGAGGTGCACGAGCTTGCATCTGTAACACTCGATGCTGCAAGATGACGCGCGCAGCGCCTACTGCGGCGTTGCTTGTCGTGTTGACCATTATGGAATTTGCCCTGGGTTTGATATCCGGAAGGTGTCCGGATAATTCGAAACGACGCAACGAATTCGATGCCATCGTCCGCACGCCTCGCACAGGCTCACTGTTGTCGCTATCGGCGTTTGTATAGAATATACAACGCACAGCGCCACGATACCCAACGCCAAAACAATTGTCTTTGCTACTGCTACGGTGCAGATGGCTACGAGCAGCTAGCTGGACGTGCACCACGCAAGTGGGCTCCGCGAGCTTCTTCTGGACACCTTCTGTACACCTACGCCAAGGCAATCGCGCCGGCGATCTATGGCTACGACGCTGCTCGAAACGTTACTGGTAATCACAGGGCGCGCTTGGCGTGGTATCGGGCCTCGATGGCGTTGACCGTAGCACTCGCATGCTGCATGAGACCGCAGCGGTCCTCATCATTGACAAGCGTATCCCTGGTAAGTCAATGTCCTGCATTACAGAGATGGGGACAGAAGAAGGACCTCGGCCACACGATTTTCACCGTCCACAGTCAACAGAACGCTCGCTGGCGACCGCCCTGCCGTGCGGCCAAGGCCCGCCGTGCCGGCGGATCGACGAAAATGAAGTTTGGAAATGAAATCGCCCATACTCCCCAGAGTGCTAAAGGGCACATTGGGGAGTCCAAAATGCTTTGTGGCGTCGTCGTGTGAGCTCTGTAGCGAGAGCAAATGACAGCGGCAAATAATATTTTGATATAGTGTGATTATGCGCTATACCGAAATACTGTACGGGATACGAGGCCTCATCACGCAGCGGTACCGCGCGCACGCTGCCTCCCTCGGCCACATGCAGCACGTTCTGTACCACGAACAAAAAGAGACGACGTCCTCGGTTTCCGCGACTTCGACGCATTTTCAACCGAAATTGCATGCCGAATTTCCTGAAAACCGACGCTCGGCAGTTCGAGTTTGGTGTGAGTGTCCAAGCAACGACGGCGACCAATAAACTGGTTGCAGACCGTGTCGAGATCCATTACCAACTGTGACAGCCAGTCTTCCGGTCCTTGGAGCTTTGAAACCCCGCGATGTCACGTGAAGTATTTGGACAATTCTGCAACCACCTCGAAAAATGGAAAATGAATTTGCGCGTGATGGCGCTACGTGCAGCGTCGGAAATGACGTGTACGTCATTCAAGTGGTGTGTGGAGATGTATACACGGCTGCTGTGTGGCTCTGGCACGTTTGTGGGCTGCTACTCGTCGTTGTGCTGAATGGTTTTCACACTATTTAAGTCGAGGTCGTGAACCAAGTCTTATGATTGGCTAAAAAATTAGAATTCAACCAATAAAAACATCCATTCCCGATCGAGAGCCGACGCCGCCGCCATCGACCTCGTTGCGCCCGACGAGACCCCGCCAGTCGCCAGCGTCAAGAAGAGCACAGACGAAGGCATCGTGCTCGGCGGCGCGCGGAGCCCAGTCCACTGCCAGATAGGCCGACGCAAGCCACCCTCGCAACCCTGCCGGGTTTGGGCGGATCGCACATGTTCCAGCACAGAAGTAAATTCATTTTTGATTGATTGTCTTATTATGTAAAATGTATTGAGGTTGCCCGACATCACCTACCGGTAGTCTTGGTCTACTTTTAGTGTAGTCATCGCTGTCGCTCGAGAACTAGTCGTCGTCATCAAGGAGCAATTGCAACAGCGAACCCTCGACGGGAAGAACTGTTCCAATGTGGCTGCGCTCGGTCGGGATGGATGCTGCGGTGCGTAGATAATTGCCGCCTTTGTGGCCCACGAGTTAGCACTTGCGGCAGCAGTAGTTTTAGTCGTGCCATTTTCGCCGTTGCTGGCTATGTGAGCCGTTTCCATGCGCCCCGCTTCTAGTAGATGCACGGGCTCCTTGATACCATTCATGGTTGAAAACGAAATCGCTCATACTTGACATGGTGGTAGAATGCACTTTGGAGAGTACGAAACGCTATATATCGTCACTGTTCGAGCTCTGCAGCGACAATAGAATGATCATACTATTTAAAGCCAATATTTACCGGTATAGTGTATTGTTTCAAATAGTGTATTAAATGCTAGCGGCGCCGTAGCGGACTCTAGAACCACCATCGTCAATGCAATATGCTCTCCGATACCATATAAGAGAGATAGCGCTCTCGGAGTTTGCGAAAATTCAACATTTCTACTCGAATTTATATGTACAAGTCGGCGAAAGACGACGCTCGGCAGTACGACTTTGCTATGAGAGCCCAAACGCCTATCACGTCCCAAACGCAAGTCACTGGGCCATTCCATATACATAGCCAACTGTGGCTGCCTGCGTCGGAGTCGGTCGAGATTTCGAACTGCGCGAAAACACGTTGTGCATTTGGGTGTTTATTTGGCCACCTCGAAAAATCAACGTTGGAATTCGCATCCATGCGCTGCGTTCGGCGTCCAAACCTGCATCTACATGATACTGAGATGCTATAGAACGACAGGAAACGGTGCGGCCTCGCGTTAACGCGTCTGTGCGGCGTCGATCGTGGTAGATGTGGTGCATATCACACTATTTAAAAATGCAGATTGATATACTGTTATGTACTCGGATCACTGTGAGTATCGAACTTTCAATTTAGGCCTTATCGTCGCCAATAGCAAATCCGTTCCCAAAAAACATGTATAATAAACTATCCATTGAATTCAAGCAATATGACCAAAAGGCTGAGTAGCAGATGAATAGCAAGCTAAACCTTGTTTGTGGTGCAATTGAAATGTACCACACTCTTGAT
>NW_012156634.1:5019-13447 GCF_000151545.1 Saprolegnia parasitica CBS 223.65
ATCAAGTCTAATTCTTCCAAGGAGCACTTCCTGGAAGCCCAGACCGGAGCACGGACGCCTGTTGTCTTCGAGTGAACGCCATAGACAGGCACGCTGCTTTCCCAGTGTTCTCGCTGCTTCTTTCCCCCTTTTTTTCTCTTTCTTCCTTTCGTCCGTGAAGCCAAATATCGTAACGCTGCAACGTTTATGGTTCATAAGCCGTGAATATTGAACTTTCAATTCAGGCCTTATCGTCGCCAATCACAAGTTCGTTCTCAAAAAGGAGTTGAACAATAATCTATCCATTGGATTCAAGTTCTATGCCCAGAAAGCTGAGTAGCAGATATATAGCGGGAACGCGCGCCCATGGTCCACGGATTTCTTGGCCAGACCTCGTTCTTCTATGCGTTGGCCCGGCGCTCGTTCGCGTTTGGAACTAGGCACCATACATCTTTGACGACACTTGCGTGTTTCAGATTGACGAGTTTCCTAAATCGGTGTCCTCCACCGCAACCTGTGCGCGTTCACCCGAGACGCACGAGACTGAGAATTTCGCGCTTGTCCCGCGCCTTCTCGTGCTCTCGCACCACCTGCTTGTCGTACACGGCGCGCGCAAGGACACGACTGCGACTCCAGGTCTGGTTCGTCTCGGGAGATGACCTCGCACCGCCGACCGAAAACGACGACGAAGACCACGATGACGACGAGAATCATGAGATGGCGCGCGATGCCGAGTCTCACAAGCGCGTTCCTCGAGACGAATGTCTACGCTGCATCGCGCCTATAGTTTGTCGCCAGCGGTATTAGAGAAGCGCTCGTCTTGAGCAACGTCATCCAGTCGCGCGTGGTCACGACGCTCGAGGCGCTGGTAATTACCAACGTCGCGTGCGACGCCGGACGACACGATGTACACCAAGATCAAGATGAAGGCAGCTAAGAGGCGCATGTTCACGAGGAGCTCGCGTGGAAGCGGGCCGCCGACCCGAGCGCGATGGCCAAGAACGAGGCGGCCACTGTAGGTGACCGCCGAGGGCTGAAGCTCCGGTCGCCGGTAGCTCGAGCAGAGAGCGGATCTGATGCGACGTGGAGCAAGGAGTTTGTGACGGGTGGTATGTTGTTGCTGGGCCGCCAGCGGTCTCGGTTCCGACTGTGTGCAAGCAGCAGGACGTCAAGCGTGAGGTGCTCAAGCTATTAGCCTTGATGTCGCGAGATGACGCGCGCGCTTCGAACTCGACGTGGCGCTCGCGCAGCTCCTTCTGCTGCTGCTGCGGCGGCGTGGCTCTTCGTCGTGTCGACCATTTTCGATTTGCACTTGGTTCTGGTATCCGGAATGTGTCCGGATATGACGCAAGATGCACGGGTCATCGTCCGCGCACATGCGCTCGAGGTTGTCGCGGTTGGCGTTTGTCTCGGCGCATCGACTATGTAAATCACACAACGTAGGCGCCCCACGTAAACAGAATGGTATTTCTACCGCTACAGCGTCGATGGCTGTGGCCAGCACTGCATCAACGCCAGCAGCCACGACCCGACACTGGAGTGACACCTCCGCGAGGCTCTTTTGCGCATGTGTACACTGTTCACCTGCGTCAAGGCACTAGCGCCGACGCTCGATGGTTGCGACGCTGCTCAAAACGATACTGGTACCACCAATCGTGCTTGGTGTGGCATCGGTCCTCTAAGAGACTTGCCTGTTGGCAATGGATCTTCAACGATTCGGATCGGTTGACTTGGTCTAAGTATAATATAGAGAAAGGAGGTGGTTTTACAATGGCTGGCCCGAAAGGGCTCACTCCAAATTTGGTAGCCTGGTTTCCACCTGCCTTGCACGCTTCTACGCGCCGCAACGACCTCTTGTTCCTTTGTCTTGGCTGACGCCTCTGCAAGTGCCTTTTACAAGTCTCTAATCCTCGACGAGAAGCATTCGCATGCTACATGAGGACGCAGCAATCTTTGCAAGCGCTTGCCTAGTGAACCAATGTCCTAAATGACAGGGATGCGAGACGGAAAAAAGACCTCGGCCACACGAGTTTCACCGTCCACAGTCGACATAACGCCTGCTTGCGACTGCCCTGTCGTGCGACACGATGCCGTGCAACCGAGGCGCTGGAGAGTAAACTGCAGAATGGGCGACGCTCAAGGTTACTCCTATCATCTTGTAAAAGCTCTCCATTTTTCCTTTGTCGTGCTCGCTTTTACACTTGTTTTTTCACGATTGAACGTTTGCGCGGAGATGTGAAATTCTCCGAGTGCCACGTCATTACAATCGAGTGTTTTTCATATTGTGCGACCTCTGACATACGATACCACATCAATACCATCACACACGATGTGATAATGCATCACCGCGAGTGCGGAAGCCGAGCTTTCTGAGCTCAAAGCCTCTCATTCCAAGCGCTCGACAGAATGCGATGCCTCTGGGAGTGGTAATTGCATGAATGTTGCTCTAAATCCATCCAGTGGTTGGGCGATCGATCGTCGCTACAAATGTAGAAGACAAAGACATCGGCTTCCCAACCGCGGTCATTTGTTTTTAACGTTCTGAGAGCGCTTCGTATCTGTTGTCGAGGATTGCGCGCGCTGTACGACTGCAGGGTCGGCGTAGTGTGGCCTGCTCTGCTCACCAAAGTGTCTTCTATCATTGTGCCAAGTTTGGGCGATTCCAATTTCAAACGTGATGTAGTCGACAAGAGGTGCCCGCATCGTGGAGTGGTGCCTCTAAGATGGTATTACGATCTTAGTTGTTGTTGAAGTGGGTCGTCAACCGTGGTATGGTACTACGATCTTAGTTTGTAGTGCGTCGCGCCTCTTAGATGGCATTACGATCTTGGTTTGGAGCGCATCCTGGATCACGTTTCGCTGCCACTGTACGCCTCGCACGTCGACGCGACCTCGCATTTCGTGGTCTCCAAAGCGCCCTCTACAACTGTGCCAAATCTTGGCGAGTTCATTTTCAAATGCAATGTGGTCGACCTGGCGTTGGTTTGGATGGAATCGCGCCACGATAAAGACTGGAAACGTACGAAATTGTGCTGTGTACGACGCTTGGTGTTGAGTGAGACTCTCGATTCCGGCGACAACGACGGTAATCTCAAACACATAGCACGTGATCTCTATTAGGACGACATCAAGCCGACGCCGTCGACAACACCGTCCAAGAGCAGCACAATATAAATAGTGTTGCGTAGCTGGGACTTGACGACGCGGTGGGCGCCCGATTCGAGGCGCGTCGCTGCGGTCGTCACCGCATCCCGTAGCTTCGTGACCACTCGTCACTGGCTTGCAGGAGCGCGCGCGCTGGTCGTTGCGGCTGCAATTCCTAACGTCCTAAGCAATACTAGTATGTTGGCGTGGCGCTGCCAGCAGTCTCGGCTCTGTCCAGTGTACAAGCAGGAGGACCTCATGCGTAAGGTTCTCGTGCTCGAGCCATCGGAATCAGTGCCGAAAGATGATACGCGATCAGAAGACGACGCGGCACTGGTCGACGTGCGAGAGGCCGTCGAGAAATTGGCCTGGGCTCCGCCCAAGAGCCGACTCTGTGGCTCGTCACGCATGGATAGGCTGCGCCATACCTATAAGTACAGCGACGTCGCGTGAGTTCCGGAAAGTTTGCTACTCTGATTAGCCACAAATCTAGAGCCTCGCCGCTCTGATTGGCTGAAACGCTTTCGCCTAGCGTTGACGAAAATGAGAAAAACCTACGAGGAAGGCTGCATTGCGACCGAGCAATACCTCAGGATGGTGTGTGCGTAGAGAATTTTGATGAAGTCTGCTCGAGCACAATGACGCAGCGCCAGTGGGGCCCGAGACGCCTCGGCGTCGTCTTTCTGCCGTCGCTGGTCGTTATTATGGTGTTCGCCATTGACAACCATAAATAACCATATTTTGGTGCTCACAGGTCCGCCGCGCCCGCGGATCCACCGAAATGAAGTTTAAAAATAAAATCGCCCATTGTTACCAGAGCGCTGGACCACACTTTGGGGAGTTTAAAATGCTATGTGGCGTCGCCGTGCGAGCTCTGTAGCGAGAGCAAATGACAGCGGCAAACAATATTTTGATATAGTGTTTTTTTCACTATACCGAAATACTGTACGGGATACGAGGCTTCATCACGCAGCGGTACCACGCTCACGTTGCCTCCCTCAGCCACATGCAGCACGTTCTATACTATGAACAAATAGAGACGACGTCCTCAGTTTCCGCGACTTTGACGCATTTTCAACCGAAATTGCACGTCGAATTTCCTGAAAACCGACGCTCGGCAGTTCGAGTTTGGTGTGAGTGTCCAAGCAACGACGGCGACCAATAAACTGGTTGCAGACCGTGTCGAGATCCATTACCAACTGTGACAGCCAGTCTTCCGGTCCTTGGAGCTTTGAAACCCCGCGATGTCACGTGAAGTATTTGGACAATTCTGCAACCACCTCGAAAAATGGAAAATGAATTTGCGCGTGATGGCGCTACGTGCAGCGTCGGAAACGACATGTACTTCATTTGAGAAGTGTGTGGGGAGGTATACATGGCTTCTACGAGGCGCTGGCGCGTCGGTGGGCTGCTACTCGTAGTTGTGCTGGACGGCTCTCACACTATTTAAGATGACGTTTTGTGATTGGCTAGAAATAATCTAAAATTCAGGGAATAAAAACATCCATGCCAGATCGAGTTCCAAACGAGCCAAGCACAGGAAGTGGTGTGGACGCGCGCAAACATCGAGAAGGTCCGGCGGGACGAACGGGTGCACGAAGAGGCAGAGCACGCTGCCTTGCGCGAGAAGTACAAGCGGAGCCCCGACGTCCGGGTCGAGGCGCTCAAGAAGACCAAGCCGACGCCGCCGGCCATCGACCTCTTTGCGTCCGACATGATCACGCCGCCGCCAGTCGCCAGCATCGAGAAGTACACAGACAAAGGCATCGCGCTCGGCGGCGCGCTGAGTCCGGCCCACTGCCTGACGGGCCGACGCAAGCCTCCTTCGCAAGCTTGCCCTCCAGCAGAGCCAAGACGACAACGACGCCACCAAGGCACCACGTGCAGCGAACGCCGACACCATGGCTGCGATCGTGAGCCGACCCAAGGCGCTCTTGGTCGCCGCCAACAATACGCGGGAAGCCGACGCACTTAACTTTGCCGGTAACACGACGAGCACGGAGCTCAAGAAGACAGCCAAGTCATCGTCATCTTCCTCCAGTCGCCTCGAACAGGCTTAACGCGAGCGCGAGGCCGTCGAGCAGCGCCGACTCGAGACGCTACTCCATGTAGATATATATGTATAAAAGCAAACAACATTTTATTTATTGGGCTGTCCACTTGCACACGCCAGCTTCGCTCGCCACAGCTGTGTAGGACTTTGCGGCAGAATCTTTGGGACAGCGTACTTGGAGAAGCCTTTGTCGAGCGCCGGCGAGGGAAACGCCAGTTCACAGAGGGCCATGGCCTTGGGTGGCGCGCAATCGGAGCGACCGTGAGACCCCGGGAATCGGGTCGAGCAGCTGCATCTGGGGGCAGGGCACGATCGTGTCGAGGAGATACGGCGCGAGGTCCTTGGAGTCGTTGACTACGCGCGCATGCTGCTGACCAAAATATTTTTCGTCTCGAAGATGCGGGCCGTCCAGACGCGCTGAAGCACGGATATGACGAGCGCAAGCGACGGTACGTCGATCGAGTGCCCCTGCTTCATCGACTGCAGCGCCTGCATTGCGTCTGCCGTCTTGCGGTTCGGTCTGATTGGTACGCCATGCCGGATCGTCGACTGCGCGCAGGACGGAGGTTAAAATGGACTTGCCTTCGTGCGCTGAGAGGTTACGCATAAAGTCCTTAGACGTGCCGCTGGCGGCCTCGCCCACGGCGGCGCTCGTGGTCTCGGTGCTGGCTGTCGTGTCCAAGCAGCAGGACGTAATGTGTGAGGTGCTTAAGATTGTATCTGTTGAACATGGGTTTTCTAGGCTGTACACATTGTCATTAGTTTGGCTACTGTGTATGTGCATTGGTCAGTGAAGGAACAATCTATAAGGCAGTAGACAACCGACAAGGTGTCTACAGAAAGGAAAGCACAATACAGTGTATGGCTGCTATGCATACAGTGTATGCATGTCACCGTACAAGCGGATGATCGAAGATCGAACTTCGAGCACAAAGGCGCCAGTGAAGGCGATTGGCCAATTTGAAGGAACGGCTAGGGGCCAATTGCCTGTGGGCGTGTGCTTCAGAAGTGTTCGGCTTCCAGAAGTTTCTAGACCTGTATTGAATGCATGTGAGCGGTGATGTTGTTCGAAGGGAAAAGTCTTGAGTGCCTCCGGCACTCACTCCAAGATTTGCCAACAACTGAGCTCTTCTACCTCTTTACCACGCAAGTCAATAGTATCTGTCACGCTTGATACCGCAAGATGACGCGCGCTCGCCGAACACGACGCGGCGCTCGCACAGCTTCTTCTAGTGCCGTCGCCGTGTCGATCGTTTTGGAATTGCTCTTTGGTATCCGGAACTTGTCTGGATACGCTTCAGCGGGACAAGGGTCGCACAGCTGGGTCGCACTTCCTCGCACAGCTCGAGGTTATCGCTGTCAGCGTTCGTCTCGACTATACAACCCACAGCGCTAAGATACCCAACCTCCAAGCAATGGCATTTCTACCGCTAAGGCACCGATGGCTGCGACCAGCGCTGCATCAACGCCAGCAGCCACGACCCGACACTGGATTGACACCTCCGCGAGTCTCTTTCGCGCCTGTCTACAATGTACACCTGCGTCAAGTGACCTGTGTCAAAGTACAAGCGACGACGCTCAATGGCTGCGACGCAGGTCAAAATGGTGCTGGTACCACCAATCGTGCTTGATGAGGCATCGGTCCTCGACGAGAAGCATTCGCACGCTGCATGAGGACGCAGTGATCTTTGCAAGCGCTTGTCTGGTAAACCAATGTCTTGTATTGAAGCGATGCGTGACGAAAGAAGGACCTCGGCCACACCCGTTTCGCCGTCCACAGTGGACAGGACGCCCGCTTGCGACCGCCCTGCCGTGCGACGCGGTGCCGTGCGACCGAGGCTCTGGAGCGCAAATTGCAGATTGAGCACCGCCCAAAGGATTTCCAATTGTCGCGTATAAGCACTGCGTTCTGCCTTTGTGGAGCTTGTTTTTACACTTGTTTTTACACGACTGAACGTTTGCGCGGAAATGGGACCTTCTCCGAGTGCCACGTCATTGAAATCGATATTCGATAAAATCTCATCTCTGACATACGAGGACGCATTATAGCCTGGTACACGTTTTACACAAGTGACATTAGACGACATCGAATCGTTGTGAGTGTGGAAGAGGAGCTCACGTCCGACGATTGTGAGCTCCAAGCCTCTCGTCCCAATCCCTCCACAGGATATGATGGCTTTGGAAGCATTTGCTTTGGACGTTGTAGCTCCAAGAATGTTGCTATGAATCTCATTTTCGATGGCGTGGAAGAAAAGATCGTCGCTACTACAAGTGTCGAAGACGAAAACTACGCCATGACATGCCAACGTGGTCATTAGCTTCTTAACGTTTTAAGAGCGCTTGGTATCTTCGGTCAAGCATTGCGCGTGCGGTAGGACGGCGGCGGCAACGTAATGTAGCATGCTCTGCTCCTCAAAGTAGCTTCTATCACTGTGTAAATTCTGGGCGATTCCATTTGAAACATGATGTTGTCAACAAGCGGTGCCGGCGTCCTGGAGTGGTGCCTCTAAGATGGCACTAGGATCTTAGTTGGTGCACGTAGTGCCACTCAAATGGCACTACGATCTTAGTTTGGAGAGCATCTTGGATCGTGTCTCGCTGCCACTGTACGCCCCGCTCGTCGATGCGACCTCGCATTCCGTACTCTCCAATGCATCCTCTACCAAAGTGCACCCGAGAAAATGCGACCGGGTATGTCCACGAATGATGTTGCATGGCGGGTGCGGCTACTAGACAAAATGACGGAAATGAAGTCGTTTTCGTCCAGATATAATTCATGCAATCGAGAAACAGTAGGAAGAAGTCAGTAGAGGTCGGGAATACCAAGCCACGCGGGGCGCGACGAAAGCTTGACCAACGAGTCGATCGTCACGTTCGGGTCGAACGCGACGCGATGGCCGTCGTGGATGACAGCGACATGCCCGAGCGCGTTCTCGAGTGGGCGCGCGAATCCCCACTCGGAGACGGCGACGACGTGAATGCCACCGTACGCGAGGCACACAAACCCCTCGGACGCCAAATTGAGCGACTCGCAGAGCATGAGCGGTGGCACCTTGGCGCGCGTCATCTGCAGCGCGATTTCGGGCGCCATGCGGTGCGTCGACTCGATGAGGATTTGGTGCAAGTTGGACGTGACCGCGTTGGGGTCCACCGGTTCTTTGGCCGTGCGAAGCGACATGATCGAGACGAGGAGACTGCTGCTGCTGTGCGTCACCGCATGCCAGACGACGTCGACGAGAAATGTTGCGCCGT
>NW_012156634.1:13672-19677 GCF_000151545.1 Saprolegnia parasitica CBS 223.65
TTGCACCACTTTTTGGTTTCCGTCTGGCTCACGCGGTAGTTGATGATGCGGCCGTTGGTCGTGATGTACTCGTCGCACGGAAAGCTGTCGCCTTCGCCGAGTAGAGTGAGACACTTTCGGTCGAGAGAGCTTGTTTGGACCGTCCACTGCGTCGTCACCGTGGTGCGGCCATCCGGCATGTCGACGCGCTGGCCGTTGGGAAATGTGCAGTTGCCGAAGAAATTGCCAATGTGCTGGGTCGGGCCCTTGTCGGTGGGGTAGTAGGACCGGCAGGTCGCACCGGCGAGGGACCCGGTGCCGTAGACGGGCAGCTCAAAGTAGCAGTCGAGAAACGGCCCGCTCAATGGACAGACGCGAGATGTGACGTTGTTGAAGTGGTTGGCGACCGTGAGCTGCCACACGGCGTTTTGGTTGTTGCTGTCGAGGTAGACAAAGTAGCCGTAAATCGTCTTGAGCGGGTCCACGAGTGAGTTGACGGTGACGAGCACCCAGAGCGCGAAGACGGCAATCGCGACGGGGTTGAGGCGGTCGTCGTTCGTTGAGCCCTTAACCAAAGCTGCGTTTTTCAGCGTGGCACCATCAACGTCCTTCGCATCAAATTTCTCGGACTCTGGAAGCACGCTGTCGAGCTGAACCGTGTGGCGTTGGCGCTGGCCGCAGGTCCCGCCCGAAAACGTCATTGCGTCGTCGGTGCTCGCCACGTCCTCTGCTATTGTCACCATCTCGGGCGTGCGCACAACGCTTCAGATTTCTTTTTGAGGCTAGGAGAAAATGCCAACTTTAGATCTGCCAGCAGTTGGGCGCCATCCATTGTATTCGTAACAGCTATCGCAACGCTGAAACGCGTTATCGTCAGGCACTGCGACAAGTCAGTACGACTCACAGGTCGAAGTCGTGGAGTGTCACGAGGGCGAGATGACTCTGCATCTCATATCACAGAGGTCTGTTCGGACGGTCGTTGTGGATGCTGGCTGTACAGGGAAGTACAAGCCAAAAAATTCCACACAATGGGCGGTACGACCAAGTGGTACGCAAAACCGCACGAGCCGGCAAAGCACGTGATCCATCTTTAGCTGCCATTTTTTACCCGCGAACACAAAATTACGCACCAGGCACAGCGAGCTGCCCGTTTCAATGCACTGTACTCACGTATGACTTTCTGCTGCTTGCAGGCCGCTGCCAGCCCAGACAGCTGGATGGCGGCGACGTCGCCACCGACGTCGAGTCGATGCACCAGCGCTTGGAGGGATCGAATCCCTTGATGAATCGTCGTGCATGAATCTTGTTTGTACAGTAGCAGTGGTCAATCGTTAACACTCGTACGAAGGCCGAGCGTGCCTAGAATACCGGTCGTTGTGCACGGACGAGCTTTAGTTGAAAGGATTACATATTGTGAACATTTCGTCCCTGGCATACGAGGACGCAAAATAGCTTGGCACTCGTTTTACACAAGTGGTGTTTGACGACATCAAATTACTGCGAGTTGTTGTGTCTGGTTTCTGGGAGATGGCTCTTCTCTCGCTGCGTTGTTTACGTTGCACCGCGAAAGCGACCACAGAGTGCGGAAGCAATGCGCAGGACTGAAGATTGCAAGCTATAAACCTCTCGTCCCAATCGCTCCACAGGATGCGATGGCTTTGAACATAGTATTTGTATTCTTGTTGCTTGGAATCGCATTTACGATCCAGTGATAGGGGCTGCTACAAGTGTACAAGGCGAAGACTACGGCGCGCCAATGCAGTCCTTTGCTTTTCAGCGTTTTAAGAGCGCTTTGTATATGTTGTCGATTGCGCGCGGCGAACGACTGCAACAGCAACGTAGCGTGATCTGCTCTGCTCCTCAACGTGACTTGTATCACTGTGCAAACTATGGGTGATTCCATTTCAAACGCATGTGGTGTCCGCATCGTGGCATCGTGGAGTGGTTCCTCTAAGATGGCACTACGATCTTACTTCTGGCGTTTACCTCAAATACATATATCTTGGATCGCACCTCGCTAGCGCTGTACGCCTCGGACGTCGAAGCGGCCTCGCATGCCGTGCGCTCCAAAGCGTCCTCTTCCAATGCTCCAAGTCTTGCACCTTTCATTTTCAAACGCAGGTTGGTCGACGGCGTCTGGCCATGGGCCAAAATAATGAAAGTGAGGAAAGACGTTCTGCGTTCCCCACGTGTCCTCCGTGCCTTGGACACGATGTGGACTGATAGCGCAACATATTACAATGCGTGACCCAAGCCCTTCCATCGCACTGCTGCATATTGTTCATCGGTCGTGCTGCCACGTATGGTGCGTAACCGGATATCCTGCCAGTTTCCGGATGTATGTCCAGTTGCAGTGGGATCTCTGCGGCCAGGAGAGTATGACGACCGGGATGACCAGTGCTACGCTGGCCAAACGCCAGCGCCGCCCAGAGCCCGGCACGATGCTGCTGTCGCCCGAGCTTCTCGAGGCCATTGCAACGTACGTGCCTGTCGACGGCATGGCGGCGTTCCTCGAGGCGCTTCCGAAGCATCTGCGCACGCCGGCACTGCAACTCGCCACGACGCTGTCGCATGCGCTCGGGCTCAAAGTCCTTTGGCCGACGCTTGACGTTGCTTCTCTTACGCAGCTTGCGAATGCTGACAACGTGCTCGCCCAGCTCCTGATCGTCAACCCGCGCCTTTGCATCGAATCGGCCATCGCACTGCCCGTTGTGCCGGTGGTCGCTACGCTGCCGCGCGCGTGGCCGACACTGGACCGTATCTCGCTCACGATTACAACATGGACAATGGACGCGCGTGTGCTAGCGACCGTCCAGCAAGTGTTCCTCGCCAATGCGGCGTCGCTCCGATCCATCGACGTCTGTTTCTCGGCGCGGCCGATCCCGCCTCCGGACGAGCGATACGTGACGCAAAGCGCGATTCTCACAGCGCTGGCGGACCTCCTCGTCTCGATGCGCCGCGTGACCAAGCTTGCGCTGCGCGGTGCGTTCAAGGTGCGCTTTCCAGACGAGGCAGCTGCAACGCTCGCCGCATGGATCCGAGCGACGCCGCTCACGTCGCTCACGATGAGGAACGTGGACGAGGTCTCATCCGCTCAACAACTGTGGGCAAAACCAACATGTGCCTCCTCTCTTGACACGCGGCTTCAACAAGGCAGCGGGTCGACCTTGTCGCGCCACCTGACGCACCTCGACCTCCAGCTTCTGCCACCCTCCGAAATGAGCTACGTGGTCGGGAGGCTCGTGAACAGCGCACTCGTGTCGCTGCACGTGCGTGCTTCGAGCGAGATGCAAGGCCCGGACGGTCCTGATGAGCAGTGCTTTCTTGACGACGACCTCCCGCGTCTGACTCGGCTCACGACCTTGCGATTGACCAACATCCACCTCTCGACAACCCACTGCCTCACGCTCGCACTCCTCCTACCGCGCTACTTGCACCTCGGCCTCACGTCCAACAAGCTGCGCGACGCCGGTGTTCTTGCCCTCGCGCCATTCCTCCGGCATGCGTCGCACCTCGAGACGCTCTCGCTTGTCAACCAAAGCTTTGGTGATGTTGGCGCATCGGCGCTCTCAACTGCGCTGGTACACACACACCGTCTGCGCACACTGGACCTCAGCGGCAACACCATCGAGCGCGTAGGCGCCAAGGCGCTGAGCTGCCTCCTCGCACATCTTCCGCGGCTGGCGACTGTGCGCTTGCAAGGCAACCCGCTGGGTGCAAGCGGCGACGTTGCACTCTTGCTCGCGTAGACTTGCGAAGAGGTTGCCGACGCGACAACGTGCATCGATGCGCGCGGAACGATCAGCGGCGAGGACGATCTGCGGGTCTGCACGGCCTTTGTCGCGCATCTGCCACGGCATCGCTCATGATCGCTCGGCAGGTTACCGTCAGAGGTCGCTCCAGCCCATTGCGCCCAGGTCGAGGTCAAGGTGTTCACATCGAGCCACGGCTTTTGCGCAAGCTCATCGCACCCGGATGGTACAGCCGTACTAGTACCCTGCTTGCAGCAGAAATGGTTCGATATACCATACAATGTATGTCCTCGTGTCTTTTCTTGACAAAACCATCGGGACACACTGCCCCATCAACCGTGTTGGCGTGGATGCTAGGCTCCAGGTCAGCCCTCCTCGACGCTTGCAGCGAGGACCTTGGATTTGTTTTGGCCAAGGGTTAGGGATAGGGCTAGGGCCCATCGAACGCGATGCGCCACGGCTGGATTGCAGGGTGTTGTTGATTGGTTGCAATGGGGTCAACGTCAGCCAAGAAGAGGATGTGTACATGTTGTCCTGCCGATTCGATTGGCGGTTGGGTGTGGCTGACGTATTTTCTTACATCACTAGCGTTGGCTGGTGCGCGTGACGTCTGCTTGCGTTTGATTGGCTATTTGGCGACGAATCTTCGCCAATCCGCAGATAGAATTCCGGATCCCAAATTTGCAAGCGACGATGGTCCCTCCTAAAAGGCGGCCCGCGCGACCCCGCCAGACGCACTCGCTCTTTGTATGTTGTCAGGGCGATTGTTACGAGCTTGATCAAGCGTCGCGTCTTCAGCAGCTTCCTGCATGTCGTCTCATGGACACCAGCGCTGGCGGCCTTTCTCGACTCCCATGCCATGCTGATGTTGTCGGTGCGGTGGCGCGGGCTCCTCGGCAAAGCGAGTGCCACGTCGGCGCAGTTGGACGCCAATCGATGCTCTACGAACCTTCACCGACTATACCAGCTCGAGCGCCCACGCGACGCAGACACGCGAGAACTCACGAGCAAACGGAATCAGCTACTGCATGAGATACGAACGCGATGCAAGGACCTCGCCGACAAACGCGTCAACAAGATTGCTGAGGAAATCGAAGACGCCAGTCCGCACAGCAGCATGCACAACCACGTCGCCGCCGCCCTGCTCCGACAGCACAAGTGCACCGCGGCGCACGACCGCACCGGCCGTAGCATCGTCAGCACCAAACCCACACTCAGCAAGATCACCAGTTACTTTCAAACGACCAGTTCAACACGTCCAGCGCTCGAAGCCAGCACAGAAGTTGGACCGCTCCAAGATCCCGTCACGGTCTTTGAAGTAGAATACGCGATGAAGCGCTAACGCAACGGCCGGTCAAGCGGGCCTGAAACTTGGTGCCGACACACGGATCGGTGTGCCGAAACCGAAGAAGCCCGAAGGACCCGTCTCGAGCTTCCGCCCGATCGTCCTTCTCAACAGCATCCGCAAGGACGTTGAACGTCTCGTCGTCCGTGGTCTCGCGCCGCGCGTAGTGGCCATACGTTATTGTATAGCAGCGTTCTGTGTGTTGAAAAACACAGAATATTCAAAATGTGTACTTTGTCAACTTGATCAGGTCCGTCGCAGCTAGTTGTTGCTCTGCGTTGTGATCGAGTCAATCTTCTTGGCGAGGTTCCGGTACTCTTCGCAGACACGGGACCAGTCGCGGCCGCGCTTGTCGCCGCACGTGAGGTAAAACTCGCACTAATGGGAACCATGAGCGTGGACGCAAAACAGTCGCGTCGTACCGCGTGCGTGTCGGTGCCGTGGCAGGCTTTCGGGTTGTTGCGGCGGCAGTCGATGTCTTGGACGAGGCCGCCGAGACGGTCCACGCGCGGCACAAAGTCGCCCCGGGGCTTGACCGTGAGCACGTAGTCGCGAATCGAGCGCTCGTCGTCAATGTCAAACCGACCGCGCGAGTACAAGAGACCCGGGCCCGAAAACGAGACCTAGCATCCGATCCTAGTATCAAAGTATCAAGACGACGTCGTACCGCAGGCAAGTGCATTTTGGCGCCCACGACGGCGGCCATGGCGCCACCGAGCGAGTGGCCCGTCACTACGATGTTGGACTTTGTTTTTTTGAGCGCCTCGACCTTGTCGAGAAGCTTTTGGTAGACCGGTGTCGGGATGATCTTGTTGAGAAAGCGCAGCGAGAGGAGGTTCACAACAAAGTCCTGGGGCAGTTGGCTCAGGAACGGGATGAAGACGTTGGCCGTTTGCATGATCGTGATGCCGAACCAGTAGTGCATGTCT
>NW_012156635.1:0-781 GCF_000151545.1 Saprolegnia parasitica CBS 223.65
CCTGACCGCACGTCGTTCTTACATTGGATGGACCATGGATCTCTTTGAATGCCTACACCAGACAGATAGAACAGACAACGTTCTCGTAAGGCGTCGCAACGGAAACGACAGCAGCATCTTGCACACAAGTCGTTCAATAGCAGCGTCAACCCGTCACATTAGCGCTCATGCAAATTCAAGTTCGCCCATCCGTTGGCACGGGTCCTGCTATCTCCCGCCCGTCGCCACCTCAGCCATCCCACTTGCTGAGCCACTTGCTTGGCTGCCGCCTCGTTATTGAGCTCAGCGGCATGCTCTCTGTCGTCGCTTCGATTGGTCTTAGCACCTACGCCCTCCTAATTGTTGCCTCGTACCTCGAGACGGACTTTTTCGTGCCCAACTTCAACACGGCAGCACCTATCCTCGTCGCCATCCTCAACCACAACCTCGCTCTCTCAAGGTTCGGCAACATCGACGTCCTTGCACCCCAATCCGCCTTCGTACCGTCACTGCAAGGCACGAGCCCGGCGTATCCGCGCCTCATCATGTACCACGAGCTCACGCGTCTCCTCGATGGCGTGCGGGGTCTGCGCCGCCTTGACGCAACGCAGGTCGTCAAAATGAGCTCGCCGTACTGTTGGGCCGACCTCAACAAGACGTACGAGCTCGCATACACTGCAAAGCGCCAAGCACGGTGTGCACAGTACGAAGCCACAAACGGCGCCGTGCACCTCGAGACCGTGCTCCGCAACATTGATTTCAGTGGCTTTCTGGACGCGACCCAAGGTCTCTTTCTGTCGGC
>NW_012156635.1:5344-12488 GCF_000151545.1 Saprolegnia parasitica CBS 223.65
CCGCTGGATTGGTTCCCCGACGCTTCTGGCTTCGTCCGAGCTCACGTGGCTCGTCTACATCGCCAACGACCTCTTTAGCTGCGTCATGCGGCAGTATACGCTCTCCTACGCGTGGAAGAGCTCGGTTACAGCGTGTTTGGTCGCAGTGGCGTGGAGGTTTGCCGTGCCTCAGCACTACGTCGCCACGTGCGCCGAAGCTGCCACTACATTGACATGGATCGGGCTCTGAGTTGCACGAGTGGCTACGTCGAGCTTGGTCATTGGAGCCGTGTCGGCGTCGACGTCGGACTCTGTCTTGGCTGCGTCGTCTTGGCGGCTCTTGCCGAGCGACTACGGTACCCGTATCTCTCGGCGCCACCCATGCCGTCGCTCTTGCTAAATGCGACGAGTGTCTACTCGTTGGAACTGACCAACTGGACAGTGGACGATCACGTCTACCTGGACCGCATGTCGGCCGCGATGACGGGCTTGTTCACGTGGCGAGTGCGCGGTGTTATGCATGTCTTCGACATCAAGAGCTGGCGGCATTTCACGGCCACGGCCGAATCCAAGAGCCCACTGGACCCGGCATTTGTGCTACCTCTCCACCGCATTTGATGAAGCGTCGTTCTGACCGTGCTCAAGTCGATGGTGTTGCCTTGTGTTATTGATCAATGGCCAAGCCTCGGAGTGCAACTAACTGCATGGCAGCAAATGTGGACTGCGAGGCAGCTCGACGTATCGATTGCAATACGGCAACCAAAAGGGCATGACAGATTCAGGTTTATAGTGTTGTTGCTCGTTACACCACGCGTATCTCAAGCGTTCTTGTTGCCTGCCTTGGACGCATGGGGCGATGCGAAGAGTGCGATAGGTAGCACACAACGCAACGCCATAACAGAGGGGTGTCGCCTTCTCTACAGGCACTCTCTATTGTCTCAACTTAGTCGTTGGTTTCTAGCGCGGCTTGGAGCCGCGACTCGATGAGCTCCACAACCGCGCTTTGGAACGCCTGCATCGCTGACAAGTGCGCCGATGGCATGCGCAGACGCGGTGCGGCATCGGCGACAGCCACTGTTCCCAGCACGAGGCCGTCCATGGTCACGATCGGTAGACCACAGTAGAATCGAATTCGCTCTTTTCCGGTGACACGAGGCGAACTCTGGAAACGGACGTCGGCCGAGGCATCGGGCACCACCAAGAGGTCGTCGTTGTTGGCTAGCGTCGCCGCCGTCAACGCACAGTCGGACGGCACCTGCGCCGGCACCGATGCGCCAAATGCACCCTTGAGGATATAGGACCCTTGGTAGATCAGCGTAACGTACGCATTTGTACAGTCCATGTCGGCAGTTGCAATGCGGCACAGCTCGTCGTGGACGTCGTTGGTGCCAACGTCGAGGCAAGCAAAGTGCCGAATCTGGTCGACCAAAGTCTCTTCCGCCTCGGTGACGACGACCGGCGTTGTGGCTACCGGCGTGGTAACCGTCGGTATGGCGGCTACTGGCGTGGCAACGAGCGGAGCGCTGGTGGTGGTTGGGTACATGGGTGTCGGTGCGGGTGGCGGCAGTGAGTTCCGGCGACTGTGGTTGGACGAGCCTTGCGATGCGCGCAGTCCATCGTCCAGCTTGGTGTTGTTGGACGACGAGCCGTGCGACGCGCGGGCCGGCTCGTCGAGCTCGGGCAATAGCGGCAGGTCGGCCGGGTCGAAGAGCATCACGGGCTTGTTCTGGCGCAGGTACCGCTGCTTGGAGGTCGATGCTTTCTTTTCAGTCAAGCTCACGGTGCGCATGAGCTCCGTATTGTGCGCCAGCGATGGCGCCTCGTCGTGGAGAATGATCGGGTCCGAATACCGCGCGACCGCGGTCGTCTGCGCCCGGTGCCGCAGCGCACACGCATGGCAGAGCTGCAGATCGAGCACGTTGCCGCCACCGACGGGAACCGGGTCGCGCACCGAGCAGTGAGCACAGCACGGCGCAGCGCACGAGCCGCAGGCGCCCGCCGACGGCCGGCCGCACCGGCACATCGCAACGACTGCATTGGAACTACCTCTGATGGTTTTTTTCTCGTCGTTCTGGCGCGACTGCGACCGCGGTTTGGTCGCGACTTGTTGGGCGTACTTGTCTTGGACTTGCTTGAAGCACACGTGGCACACGTGCACGCGCGTGACGAGGCCATCGGCGGTCTCGATCTCTTCGTGGCGGCAGCACTTGGCGCAGACGTTGCCGTGGCAGAGTTGGCACTCGTTGGCTTTGCGGAAGAGGCGGAACGTCTTCCTGCAATGCGTGCACGCTGACGCGTTTGCTATCGCGGGCAATGGCGGTGGCGCGTCCATCTGAATCCGATGCGACTGCGGCAGCTCGAGCGCGAGCCGGCGCCGCAGCACGATTTTGGTCAGTAGCGAGATCGAGTCGCCGAGCTTGGTGAGAAACCGGCACGTCTCGTCCGCCCCGAGGTTAATGGCAGCTTGGGTCGACGACAGCACGTGGCTGCCGTAAAACGTCAAGCGTAACCGGTTGGAGCGCGACACTTTTTCAAAGTAGTAGCCAAACGTGAGCCGGTGGTGGCGTGGCAAGTCATCGTGACCGACCGAGTCGTCGACCGACTCGAAGTAGCGCACAATCGACGTCGGCGTCAACGTCTCAATGTGCTCGAGGCACACGAGCTCCTTCTTGAAGACGCGCGCGTTGAAGCGCACGCGCTTGAGGCTCGTGGCACTGATCTCGACTTCACGAGACGACGCGGCGCGCGGGTAGCTCGTGACTTCGCGCATCTCGAGCGCGCCGTCAAAGACGCGGGCCAAGAACGGGTCGGCGGCCGGCGTCGCCTGTGCAAACACGTCGAGGACGTCGGTGAGTGACGCATGGAGCTCAAGCATTGCGTGCACCGAGTACTGCCGCGACGTGTCGTCAAAGTGCACGCTCGGTGACGGCTTGGTCGACGCCAGCGCCCGGTGGTTCATCTCCATGCAGTCCTTGGCGAACGCCAAGGCGCAGTCGCGGGCAAAGGCGACGGTCTTCTTGGTGCTGTCGCTGGGTCCGGCAGTCGCCTCTTGCCTGACGCGGCGACGGCCAGCAGCCTCGGCCTCGATCGGGTGTTGGCTGTAGATCGTCGCCGGGCCCACGATCGTGTAGCTGAACTCGGGCATCGATCGTCAAGCAGTGCGCTCACAGCGTGGACAGCCGATCCGGATAATGGTCATCATATGTAATGCGTCGGCGTATCCGAGCGGCCGCTTTTTTATGCGATTTTGGAAAGCACTTGGGTGTTGTATACTTGTAATGGTTTGCGTCGACCCAGTTGGTAATTGCGACGCGGTTTACGCCACATGGAGCATCCACGCCCGACGTAGCCCGACGTAATATTGATGGTGGCAACTTGTCCAAAGTGCGCTCCGTAGAGCAATATTGAGGCTTGTCTACGGTACAACAAGGGCCTTTCTGTGCCGTGTGCGCATGCGCGTGTCTATAGACCGAGGAGAATCATCCTACATGGGTAAATTGTGCTCGTCACCACCACGCTGCACGTTGCAGCGATGGGCAAGCCGGTCATATTGCTTATCAGGCGCGCCCGTCGTGCAATATACGTTCCGCGAATGAATATACGTCGCCACACGGTCTATTTGCGTCCTTGCATACAAAAGACAGGCTATTTCCAGCGCCCCACTCGTGCATGCGGCGTTGTATCTCTCAAAATGCGATACTTTTAACTTAATCTCGATTTTGCTATGCAGTTGTGTAATATACGTCGGCATACTTTTAAATTGCGCCAGTAGTATGTCTGGCAAACGCGTCCTTTGTTTAGCTTGGAATTTGTATGGTGCCAAGAAGTCAGTTGTGAAAATCGGGGGTGGCACGCATGGACGACCTCACGCTGCCGTCGTCGCCGCCGCTCGTGGCACCGCCTGCGTCGCTCGGCCGACCCATGGAAGAGATCCTGGGCGACGTGGTCCCCGAGAAGCGCCGGCGCGTCTCGAGCAAAGCGTCCTTGTCCGAGGACAGCCAGATCGTGCTCTTCGTCGACAACATCAAGCGTCAAGTGCTGAGCCGCTTTAGCCTGCCCGACTGCACGCTGCACCACACGGGCCGCGACGTCTCGATCACGTGCTGGCAGTGCGGCAAGATGATCAAGATTGCAACGGGTCATTTGCACTTGCGGAGCCTCAAGTCGCACCTCGATCGGTGCAAGGGCAATGGCGGCGTGCGCCAAGCGCCTCTCGCCGAGCTCGACCCGACCAAGAAGCGCCGCGTCTCGAGCAAGGCAGCGATCTCCGAGGCCAACAAGGTCGCGCTCTTCATTGACCGCGTCCGGCGGCAAATCATCAAGAAGTTCAACGTGCCCAACTGCAAACTCACACACATGAACCGCGACGTGAGCGTCATCTGCTGGAACTGCGGCAAACCGATCAAGATTGCGAGCACGCGCTTGAACCTCGCGAACCTCAAGACGCACATGACGCGCTGCCACGAAAAGATGCCCAGCACGAACGGCAAGGTCCACGAAGCCGCGCGCGTGCCGAGCAACGCGCCCAAGATCTACCTCTGCGCCGGCCTCGTCTCGGACGAGATCCGCACCTACTGCGCCAACGCGACGCGCATGTTTGGCGGCTGCAACCGGCGCGAAGACATCCTCAAGTCGCTCTTTGGCCTCCGGTCGCTCAAGAACCTCAGTCCGCAGCAACTTCTCGAGTTTCAGCAATATGAGTTTAGCACGCGCAAGTGGAACATCATTGGCACGACCATCTTCTCGGTCGACTGCGTCAAGGTGCAGAGCCTCGGGCAGACGTGCACCGAGTGCCTTGGGCTCTACCGCAACGCTGCGTTTACGAGCACGCTCAGCAAGTACCGCATCAAGGCGCAAAAGATCGCGCAGGGCCAAATCAACCAAGACAACATCAAGTTTATCCCCAAAATCTACCTCCAAAACCCCGGCGCCGCTCTCGCGCGCTCGTTCGAGTCGAGGGCCAAGCGAGAGACGGGAGTCATCGTGTCCATCTAATAAATGTATATTTGTCTGTGTCCTTGCGGTCTAGACTTCATCGATATCGCCGACGACTACTCCGGCTACGGCTACGGCTACGACTGCGGCGACGGGCCTGGCGGTCGCGCGATCGATGCCGCCGTCGTTCTCGACTGCGACTGGGCTCCCGGCGACGGTCGCGGCTGCGACTGGGCTCTCGGCGACGTTCACGGCTGCGACTCGCCTCGTGTGGCGCCAATTTAGCGTCACGACTCGGGGAGAGCGACCGGCCACGTGTCTCTGTGTCCCCGTCAGGTGCTGAGGAGGCAACCTCGGTGGTCGTCAGGACAGCCTCAACGCTCTCCGACTTGGTCGTGGTGTCTGCGTCTGGCGCGGTGCTAGGAGGTGGTGTCGCCATCGCGTCCAGCTCGCTCTCGTCGGTGGCTGCCACTTCGCCGCGGACCGCCTCGTATGGGTTGACGACCGTTAGAGGCTCGATCCAGCGGACGCGTGGGTACGAGTACACGGCGAGCATTTCGCGGGCGACGACGTCGACGTCCGCCGTGTCGACTTCGAGGAGGACGTCCCACTTGAGCGGAAGCGGTACGCCAAGGACGCGCGCCGCGAGCGAGATGGCCGCGCATGCAATCACATGCGCATCGAACCGGAGGCAGAGGTCGAGGCGGAAGCTGTCGTTGACGTAGTTCCACGCCTTTTGCGCGAGCGCGTTGGAGCCATCGAGGATCTTGACGTAGTACAAGAGGAACTTGTGCGGGTGCTCGGTCATCGCGTCAATCGAGAAGCCGACCTCGATGAGCAGCTGGCGCTCGACCATGATGATGTAGTCGCTCCATTGCGAGAAGCGCGGGTCCGACGGCATGAGCAAGATGGGCTGGAGGCCCATGCGGCGGTTGCGCATGCGAAAGAAGACCTGGATCACATCTTTGACCCGGCGCGGCTGCTCTTCCGCCTTGGCAGCGAGGAAGATGCAGCCCATCGCGACGCGGAATGCGTCAAAGTCGGTGAGGCTCTGGCCGGCGTAGAAGCGGTGCAGAAGGCTCTGGCCCGTCGCGAGGACGACCTGCGGCAGCGACAGGAGGATACCAGCCTCTTGCACCAGCTCGCAGGCGAAGAAGCGATGGCGCGCCTCCATGGCCGCTGGCACGCCCTCGGCGGTGGACGGGGTTGCCATGCGCTCCTGAAATGCAATCTCGAAACCTCCACCATTGGATTACGATATTCATTTTGACAGGTTTTAGATCTGGTTGTTGCTGCGGAGCTGAGCTAGGCATGCATTTCTCTGGCTTCAACATGGTGAGCTTGGTGTGTTGCGAGATGAGCTCGGATGCTCCAGTCTCGACCGTAGACTTGGCGAATGGCGTCGACATCGTTTACCTTCCAAGCAACTCGCCCGAGCGTTCGCTTCGCACGTCAATGACGCTGAACTACAGTACATTGGCCTTCTTGTTGAACGCCAGCGACGTCTCATCGTCTCTTCTATCTGTCGCCCACGCTGCTACCGTTGTCGAAGTTGCGGTCGAGTCGAAGAAGCCGTGCGCGATCTCGTCCAAAAGTTGCCCGAGAGGTGGGCGGTTGGAGAAAGCCGCCTCGTGCCGTTCCCTCGACGACATCCCAACTTACGTAGGCTTGCACGAGTTCACGACCCTTGGAAACAAAGGGCGTGTCGACCGCATTCTAATCCATGGTGGACCACTACGAGAGGAACCTCTCCAAATGCAGCACACGAGTCCACAATCAAGTGCCAACTCACATGCACCCCGCTGTACGCAGTCTCTGCGGGCGCACACAAGTTGATTGATGAACGTTAGTCTTCAGCAAATCATCCCATCGCCACCACGGAGCGTGATGGTCACAGAGTGTCTGAATGATGGTCGACCAGCGGCCATCTGGAGCTCGGATGACCACAATCCATTACAGTGTACTCTGCTTTTGTCGGGCGACACTCGTTGTAAGCACTGGCTCCTCCATTTTTGCGGGCGCAGGCCCGAAAAGTTCCTCTATCCAATCTTTAGATCCCATATTGTTTTTTGTCGAAATCATATTATACTTGGTTTTTGTATCTGAATTTATATTATTGCAAAGCGCCTGGTAAAAAGATTTTTGCGGGCTTCAGCCCGCAAAAATGGCGTCCAATCAAAAGCTACAAAAATCGTAGAAAAGCCTCCTTTTTTGACGAATCAGTGCTAGG
>NW_012156635.1:38210-40102 GCF_000151545.1 Saprolegnia parasitica CBS 223.65
GACCATCGAGCACATGCAACGATGATGGGACTGTCCATGCACCGCTGTGGTGGAGCGGTTCTGGTCATTTTTGGCTGTTTTGGGATTTTGGTGAGTACGAGGGGGTGGGGGTCGAATTCGTCGCCCACGAGCGCGTAATCGATGTGGTCGACTTGCTTGGACCTGGGTTAAAATGGCCAGCTGACGTGACCAATGCCACCAATTTCAACCAGATTGTGCATATTGCGTCGACCAGCCGCTGCAGTCGTCATCTTGAAGTCTTGAATATTGAGGCGTTTGCATGTTCAACCCTCACGGCTTGGTCGTGTGAACAGCGATGGTGATACCTCGTCTGGAGCTCTGCGGCCGGGATACGAGGGACTTCGATTTGGAGCTTCGGCGACGCTATCAGCTTATCGATGATCCGAGTGCGTCTGTCGCACGGCAGCTGTGGACCCATGATGTTGGGGACTAAACCCAGAATAGACTCAAATGGGCGACAAAACGCTGGTGATTTTCTCTGTCCTCGCTTGCTTCCATGCACAAAGGCATGGCATGTTGGTCAATGCACGCTTCTGTCCCAACCGAATCATCTATAATTCTCATTTTGTCAAGAGACCCTCCGCCTTTAAGTCATTCTTCGAGTTTGAGCAGGCCTAATGATTCATCCCAATACAGTGTGGAGTAATAAGCGTTGCTACAATGCGGGCCAGCCACTCGGTGGTGCTCGAGAATAGAGGACCGACCGACCACGCCCCAAAAGGCAAGAAGGGGTCGAACATGTCATGTCTACCACGTGATGGTTTCAGCAAAAACGTTACTTTGCCACTGACGTTGACGATAGAGTCGCATCGCGCATGTCCTGTAAGCTCAATGTCATTTGTGTTTGGTAATACTCTGATGTGGCTTTCTGCGGTGTTTGCGAGTCGCAAAGTGCAGCGTCAAGCTAGTTGTTGTTGAAGTGGTAAGCTAGGAAACGATCCGTGCACCGGTGTACGTGCCTCGTCGCGCCAAGGAGCGTTGCTGCCGATATTCTAATACAAGAGCACTTATATTAGAGGGACTCTAGCGATACGCAAGCAATGTTGCTGCTATCTACCGTCCGAAACATGAGCGCGTTGGTGGGCGACAACTGCGAGACGTTTCGCGTCTCTAGCATGCAACTGTAGTCCACAACGCATGATGCAATGCTGCTCTGGGTCGCTCCAATTTAGCAACTAAACCAAAAACTGGAGCGAGTTCCAGCCAAAAAAGCGAGTTTGATATCCCACATATTTCATTTGTGGTGCGTACATTGAGCTGGGATCTACCTTCTTCAACTGGCATGTGCCCCAGATAAAAGCTTTGAATAGCCCTGACGATAAACATGCTCGTACGACGGAAATAGGAGCTTTCCATGCATACCAGTACCGTATATCCATCTTCTGCAAACTGACTTCCAGGCGTCTTGAGAAGAAAAGTTCGCGAAGCAGCCAACTACCTTACCTACCCAAGAAACCAGAGGTAATGCAAAAACCAAGAATGACTTGCTGGTATTCAACGAGACACAGATGTGTACACACTACTACACAACGTCCAGAGGAGCCGTGACCTAACCCTCCTGCGGGTTGGCCGTCGAGCGAAGGCTCGTCTTGGTGAGGTACGGCGCGATAAAGTCCTTGCCGGACGAGAGGCGCGCGTAGACACCGGGCTTGTTGGCCAACGCGCAGCCCTCGCCCCAGCTGACGACGCCGATCTGGACTTCCTTGCCGTTCTTGACGGCCGTGAGCGGGCCACCCGAGTCGCCCTGGCACGAGTCCTTGCCCTTGACGCCGCCCGCGCAGATCATGGACTCGTGGATGCCGTTGAGGTTCTTGGCGCACTGGTCGTTGGCCCAGACCTTGACGCCGACCTCGAGCAGCACCTTGGACTGC
>NW_012156635.1:41571-50997 GCF_000151545.1 Saprolegnia parasitica CBS 223.65
AGAGCCTGCAAGAGATCGCGGCGCTCGATTTCTTGCGGGCTTTTCCGTGCCAATGTGGTCTACCACTGGATAATGCGAACGACGCGCCGCTGGTCTTCGATGAGACTCTATGACGAAAGACGATTTCCTCCATGTGTGCCGGGAGCTCGCTACCTTGACAATATTCGGCTTTCACATACGCGGCGCCAGTCTGCAAGCACCTTCGAGCACTCTGGTGGCAAAGGAGGCAAGCTACGTGGCGGCATGAATGGGTATAATAAGCTGCTGCGTACCGGTGCATTGTAGTCGTGCCGGAGTATTCCCATCTGAGTCGAACTCAGATGTAATCAGCTACTGTAGGCTATTACGCCGTAACCTAGACCATGTATACTCGCCGACTACTTGTATTGCAGTAGAGCCTGGAGCACCGTTTCTGTCGCCTGGCATGGGCTACAAACTCACTGTTAGCTCACACTGTACAGAGTGATCTCATAACTAGAGTAGTGAGGTTGTTATGGCTCGTAGATGGATGTCCAAAGCACCGCCACGACTTTGAGAGGCTCCCATACACCCTTCGGTCATTTGCGCACACTGCTGGATTCGACGTGGCTACAGGGACTCCTCGTCATTAACGCGGAAGTCAGGCAGTATGCATCACACAATGGTCATACGGAGTCTCAGCAACGACTACCCAAAGCCTCTTGGCACGTCAGATGCAATGCAGCACAGCTCGGCCATCTGAGCCGAGTCAGGTTCAAAAATGCTGGGATCGAAATCTGGCACACAAGGTGTCCCTTTCTGTCCTGATGATGCCGTGACCGATGCTTGCTTGCTGTAAGTACCACAAGTCTAGGTCGCCTCGAACGCTGTTTTCCGGTGAGTGTCTGAGTAGGATGTAAGATCTCTAGCTCCATCCTAGATTCGCGATGAGTAGCTTCAATTTCAGATGATAGATATCGATATACAGCCCCACGCGCACGTGCTACCAAAGCTGCTATCTTTGCAATCCTGGACGCCACCCTACCGTCTCATTTCGAAAGTCTGATTTGGCAAAACCTCCCGATCGCACCCGTCGTCTCACTCCTCGTTTCTCCACCGACCACCGACATGAAGCTCCAATCGATGCTCCTCGCGCTCTGCGCCGCGGCCGCCGTCGCCGACATCGTCCCCGAAGGCGGCAGTCCCGAGATTGTCGGCGGCACCGAAGTCCCCGTCGGCCAGTTCAAGTACATCACCGGTCTCCGCGGCGGGTCGGCCACGTCCGCCAGCCGCTGCGGCGGCACGCTCATCGCGCCCAAGTACGTGTTGACGGCGGCGCACTGCGTGAAGGGGTTCAAGATCGACTATGCGGCCGTGGGCACCCACTACACGTCGGGTGGTGCCGACGGCGAGCGCATCCGCGTCGTCAAGGCCATCGCGCACCCCAAGTGGACCAATGCCGACATGCACTACGACTTTGGCATCCTCGAGCTCGAGCGCGCGAGCAAGGAGACGCCCGTGACGCTCAGCTTTGACGACGACGCGTCCAACGCGCCGGGCGTCGTCGCCAAGGTCCGCGGCTGGGGCACGACGAGCTCCGGCGGCTCGCAGTCCAAGGTGCTGCTCGAGGTCGGCGTCAAGGTCTGGGCCAACGACCAGTGCGCCAAGAACCTCAACGGCATCCACGAGTCCATGATCTGCGCGGGCGGCGTCAAGGGCAAGGACTCGTGCCAGGGCGACTCGGGTGGCCCGCTCACGGCCGTCAAGAACGGCAAGGAAGTCCAGATCGGCGTCGTCAGCTGGGGCGAGGGCTGCGCGTTGGCCAACAAGCCCGGTGTCTACGCGCGCCTCTCGTCCGGCAAGGACTTTATCGCGCCGTACCTCACCAAGACGAGCCTTCGCTCGACGGCCAACCCGCAGGAGGGTTAGGTCACGGCTCCTCTGGACGTTGTGTAGTAGTGTGTACACATCTGTGTCTCGTTGAATACTAGCAAGTCATTCTTGGCTATCGCATTTGCTTTCCTCCATTGGCTGCTGGGATTTGACCCTCCATCGCCTGACTTTTGCAAAACTTTTAGGATGTAACACATGGAATAGAGGCAAGACCTCGAAGTCAAAGGATCCGACGTCTGCTGTTGCTTTTTGACGCCTGCAGAGCGCCCTCGTAGCTCCCATCCTCGTCTTTGATACCGCAGTGCGATGGGAGAATGCAGGTACTCTCATCAAAATTGGAGTGTAGGTTCCGTCGTCCATCGAAGCCAGCACAACCCTCGCAAATATGCGTCAAATAGTGTCACATTGTAATCAACACTATCTTACGTTTGAGCAATCTATACTAGAAGAATGAGTCTGGCCAGCGCGCCATTTCGTTCAAATAGTGTGCATTTGAATGGGTTTTTCTTTTTCACGCAGAAATGATGACTACGGACATCATGCCACCGTTTCCCGTTTCAGGCCTTGGCCGTCGACGACCATTGACCAATTTCACTACCCATGACGACCACTGTCTTCTCCGACGCCGGCTCCGAAACATCACCGTTGCTCGCAGCGGCGACGCGTCGCGCACGCGGGTTCAAGTACCTCCGCTACGCAACAGCGGGTCTTATTGTCGTCTTCCTCGCAGCCTACGTGGTCTTGTACTTTGTCATTTCGCCGATGGGGGCCGTCCGCATCTACAAGGACATGACCGTGCGAGGCTTGGCGTATGTTCATGTGGCGTCGGGGTCGCTCTGGCTCATTGCGTCGACGCTGCAACTGTTTCCGGGGTTTCGCACCGCCAGCTTTGCCCGACACCGCAGCGTCGGGTACGTGGCCATTGGTGCGTGTGGCGTCTCGTTTATCGCGGTCTGGGCCATGTTCTTTGTCGCTGGTCCGTCGCTTGAGGGGGGCCTTGGCATCCTCCTCTCGTCTGTCGTCTTTTCTCTCGTGTGGGTTCACTCGCTGTACCAAGGCGTCCGCGCCATTCAGCGCGGCCAAGTCGAGCTGCACCGCTACTACATGCTGCGCGCCTATGGTATTGCGGGTGCGATCATCGCGATGCGCCCGGGGCTCATCCTTCTACAAAGCTTCTTCTCGACGCAGACCGAGGACGACACACGATTGCGCCTTGGTATCGTCTCGTGGGCGGTGTGGGCCCTTGCTTACATGGCCATCGAAGCGTATGCAACGACGTCGGCGTCGTTTGCGTCGCGCTCACGCACGTCCTTCGAGCCGTGCACCGTCGTATCAAGGAAGCTTGTCTCGCCCGACATGGCGCTGCTTATTCTCGAGTCGCCCACGCACCATGTCCTCGCCCATGCTACGCCCGGTCACCACGCTGCCCTGCGCATCGCCGGCGCCACCCGGTCGTATACGCCTGTACCTCTTGGGCTTGTCGCCAAGGACATGCAGTGCCCACATCGTATCGGGTTGCTGGTCAAAAAAGTACCGAATGGCAAAGTAAGTACGTTGCTCCACGACTGCGCGATCGGCAGCTCCGTCGACGTCCTGTTGCCCGTTCCAAGCTGCATCACTTTGATGCCCGAGACACACGCAGAGCTTGTCTTGGTCGCGGGTGGCTCGGGCTTTTCAACGATGCTGTCGCTGCTGCAAAGTGCCATCGACGACCTGCGCTACAAGACCATTCACCTGTTTGTCTATACAACGGCGGGGACCCCGTTCAAGGACGAGCTGGACGCGCTGGCGTCACCGCTGCGCATCGTGACGCACTTTAGCAACGACCGCCCGACGGCATTCGACTTTCGCGCCGTGGATCCGAGTCGCGCCATCGTTGCCGTGTGCGGTCCCCTGGGTTTTATGGAGCTTGTGATGGCGAGCTTCCCGGCGACGCCACGCGTCAACGTGCACGCGTTTGGTCTTGACGACCGGTAATTTGGATAGGAACGACAATATTGTCGTCATTCATATCGTTTGATGATGTACATGTATTGCTTTTCAAGAAGAGAGTGTCACCACTTGTATGATGAGATCCTGCTCACCATGGCGCATGCCACAAGTCGCAATGACACGACGGTGTCAGTACCATACCGCAGAAGAGTGCTAACGCTTTGCACGACGCACACAAGGTCATGATGTCAATGTACAATGTATACAATTGTCTATGCACTCGTGCGCCCTTGCCGGGACAGGAGGTCGGTGTTTCCGTTGCCCACGATGTGGGCAACGACGAGGTTGCCGGCCATGTTGATCATCGTCGCCAGCGGGTCCATGATGCACTCGGCGACAAGGAGGACGCTGTACGCATACGGCGTTGGAATCCCCGAGAGCATGGCCCAGAAACTCACGACGATGGCGATGCCGCCCGAGCGAACGGGCGCCGCAGCGACAGACCCGAGCACGCCGCAGAGAAGAATCAGACACGTCTTGACAGGCGTCAACCGATCGTCAAGACCTGCATTGTAAAAGAGCCACACGAGCGAGAGCGTGATGTACATGGAGGCGCCGTTTCGGTTGAGCGTTGTGCCGACGCCGACGCCAAAGCGCGCTGCCTCTGGCGTGCGCACGTGCTTGTCGAGCGCGCGCATCGTCAACGGAAGCGATTGGCGCGACGAGCTGCAGGCGAGGCCGTACAGCAGTGCCTGGCGCACGTGCTGAAACCATCGCAGCGGGTGTGTGTATGACGCGAGCACGAGCACGGTAGGGAGCACGACGAGGCCATGGGTCGCGGTCGCAGCCAGGTAGGCCAGCACGAAATACCCGAGACGCGCAAAGTCCTCGTAGCCGTGCGTGCCCGAGAGAAGCGGCCCGACAATCAGCGGGATGAGCGCAACCGGCGTCGTCGTCACCACGTACGACATCATAATCTCAAAGATCGCGTTGAGCTCACGAAGCACCTTGACGATGCGGGTTTCACTGCCAGCATCGCCGTCGTCATCGTCGTACACGCCGAGCGCAATCCCCAGCACGATCGCAAAGACGACAGCCCCCGCAACGTCGCCGTGTAGCAGCGCCAGCGTCACGTTGCGGGGCACGAGTCGACGGACCATGCTCTGGATCTCGTCGCCGGCACTCGCGTACGTTGTCCAGCGCTTGACGGTGTTTCGGAGCTCGAACACGTCGTCGGCCATGCCAAACGATGCGAGTTTGTCATGGGTCGTGCACGCCAGCGTCCCGTTCTCGACCACCACAACGCTTGGCAACGTCGTCGTCGTCGTGTTGTTGCTCTCGAGACGCGGGCACAGAAGGCCCAGTGCCGCAGGGTGGAACGTGTATGGTGTGCCGCGAAACTTAGGACCGAGAAGAAGACCCCATGCGAGCGCCTGCGCTGATGCGAGCAGCGTCGTCAGGAGCGCAAGACCGACGATGCGCCGGCGAAATTGAAATATGCTCCGTGCGCGGACAACGTCGGCACATGAGAGCGCCACGTCAAGGACGACCTTGGGCACGACGATGCACGTCAGCGCGCGGAGAAAGAGACGCCCGATAGCGTACGTGTACTTGGCGTGGTTGAGGTAGACGACGCCAAAATCGGTGCTGTCGCCGGCGGCTCCCACGACACCAAAGACGACGCAGAGCGCGATGAGTGTGCCGAGTAAGGTTCCCGGTGCACCGAGGAACCAGTGGAGGTACCGCGACCTGGTCTCGTCGTTGGTACGGGCGTAATGTGAGTCCTGCAGCGCGCGCACGTCGTGGCCAATGACGTTGGGGTCGTCCATCTCGACCGTGCCATCGTGGCTCGGCGACTTGACGCCAGTATGCTCCATCACAGCTTGCGCCAAATGAGAGACTGCGACAGCGATGGTGTGGACACTTGTCTGAGCGCATGACCTAGATTCCATACGTATTGCAGTCAGAGAGCCGCGAATCTACGCAATGAGTAAGATATACAATTTTGTAGCCAGTGAGTCAAGTGCAAACATATGTTTTGAGTGGAATCCATACGAAACGATGCAAATCGTCCATATCTTGTGGCACGGAGCACGTGGCAGCACGAGAGCGCGCGTTTCAATCGTGCCACATCAAAGCGTACACGTGTATCCGCCTGTAGAACCTACCTTTTGATGCAAGTGCGACTCAAAGAAGGGTGACGCAAGAGCTCCATTACGAGAAAAGGCGATGCAGTAACATACTAGCTGACGACACTGCATTATACACTTGTGGTACCGGTACTACTACTTCGGCGTTTCCACGCGCAAGAAATGCGCGCTATCAACCATATCGGATGTCTAGGAGGTTCTTCTTCCTCGACGTCACCAGCGGTGGCATTTTGGTGCGGATGCGGACGCTGCATGTTGTCATCCGTGTCTTGGACTGTTGGCAGCTTCGCCAGCACCTTCTTCCTATCAAGCCTCGTAGGCGAGAAACAATAGCCAGCTCGTACTCGTAGTGATGGCTCAACGTGATGACATATATCCCACTCCTCTCTGGCGTGCCGGCAGCAACATGCCTTGTACACCAGCGTCCCGCATACTCGGACAACTCAGTACTCGTATGGTTGCGAGAGCGATCTGGTTTGGTTTGCAGAGAATGATTCCACGAACCACACGGAATGCCGAGGGCGGCTTGCCAACAGTAAATGCTAGCAGCTACCTCTCGGCGATCATGTGGCGGCGCTAGCGCACCAAAGAACGGCAGTTTGCACTTTTCATGGCAAAAAGGAGATTGTATAATAGTTGGTACTCGAGCGTTCAGCATACGTGGTGTCCGCATCGTCTTCCATCGCAACAATGCCATGGGCACTCATGCGATGGCGACGCAAGCTGACCTTGCACGCACGATGCACCAGAGGTTGCACTGAGGTGCACTGATCGCTGGCGACCCGTGACGTGGCACGTTGTGGCTCGTGCAGTGCATTCATTGGAATCCGAATGAAGCATGCCAAAGCACGCTGGTTGTGCATGATGATGGTTCTGCCTCGAGCGTCAGATGGTCTCGTTCCCAAACCAGATCTTATCGGTGTGCTTTTCCCTGTGGTTTTTCAATTTTACACACCGTGTACGCAATTTCCCACCTCATTGGTTGACACGAGAATTGGCGGCTATTTTTACATATGCACCGGCGCCATTTAACCGGTTGACACAATTCTTGCAATGAACCAAACGAGCGACGAGGAGGGCAGCGTGCCCCACTACATGCTCCCCAACTTCTCGTCGATATTGCCCGAGTATGCCAACGCCGAGGCCGAGCACATCAAGAGCGCCTTCTCGACGGGCAACTACCACTCGCTGCTCAAAATGCCAGCCCGGCTCGGCCCCAACAGCGTCAACATGGCGCGGCAAGAGGCCATGGACGAGAACCGCCACACGGCCGTCGCGCTCAAGGCTCCGCCCAAGATCGTGACGAAAAACGGCCTCTTCAACCAGTTTGAGTACACGCCATCGCGCTTCAACCTAAGCGACGAACTCCACCGCGCCGTAGACGACAACACTTTCATTTCGCATCATGACGGGAACGTCTAGGAACGCCTCGAGTCGGAGGCCAAGCGATTCCAGATTGGCGGCAAGGACTTTGTGTGCAGCAGCAACGCCAAGAAGCTCAAGCACGAAGATGGTTTTGAAGACAAGAATTTTGTGTATCCGCACATGGACGTCTACTACGACGACGCCCACGACATCGCGGTGCGCGAGCGCTGGATTGAGAAGAAGAAGATCTTGTACCACGACTTTGTACCGAGCGGCGCGGCCAAGCCGATTGGTGACACGCCGACCAAGAAGCTGCTGCCCGACATCATCAAGGAGCTCCACGAAGCGATTGCCAACGACTGGGAGGACTGCACGGTCGTCGTGGCGCCGACCGACGACGGCAACATCGCGGTACACCACTTTTCATTGCTCCCCACTTATAGGACAACGAGGCACATATTGTCGTAGATCCAGTTTGATCTGGACACGGTCAGTGGCCTCGAGCATGCGCTCACGGCGTACATGAACACCTTTGCGAATACCCACCGCCTCATGGCCAAGTTCCAGCTGCACAAGGTACGAAACGAAGCGCTCACGACTGTGCAAAGAAAGCAAGTAGGTCGTTGAGGACTGGAACGTCAAGCCCGGCGACAACGGCCTCTACTTTGTCGTGCGCCCGCCGTGGATACGCAACCCGCACGCGCCCATGTTTACGTCGCTTTCCATCGCCGCCGACGCCAAGGAATAAGATCTGCCTCGCAGCATCGTTCGTGCGATCGGTCGTTGCGGTCTCTCGTAAGCATAAACGTATTATATATACGTGTCCGAGCTCTGCTACCTGTATTTTCTGTGAATGAGAATGAGTGCAACCCACTAATCGGGTCGGCCGCGTCGTTGCATTGCATACCGCACAGCGTGCGGAAATCGCCCTTTGCCATGTGACGATGCGGTTGCCCTCGTCTTTCATATAGGGGCAAATTCTCGTACTAGTATGCATACACCTAGGTGAGACGTTGACGAGGCTGGCCCTCGGCGACATTGGAATCGAGGTGGAGCGGACGTTGAATCAAGAGCCCTTGCACGGACACAATCCGCCGCCTTTCCGAGCGTCGAGTACTATATGGCACTGCACTGTACCGTGCCTGCGTAGGACTTGCACGTGAGTACCAAGAAGCAAGGATAAAGCCCTTGCAAGACGACGATGGTTGCTGTGCAATTGCCATCAACAAACCATGCCTGTCTGGAATTTGCTTATCTATACTACCCAGATATTGTGCACAACCACTTGCGCCAAAGCGGTTGTCAGATGTGGCGCACAGCGAACGCGTGGCAAGGTACGAGTGGCGGTACAGTGCATTGTGGCGGCGACGGCGCTCTTGGAATCATCCAACGCACGCTTCGGCGGCCTTCGCATGCGGCATCGGTTGTTACACGAGCCTTTTACCGCACGCCGCACAGAAGCGACAGCGGGACTTATGCGTTGCTACTCAATACAGTGCAGGCAAGGAGCTCCGCACCAACCGTTCGGTGCTACGAGGCGACGTCGCCCACGGTACAACGTTAGCGCCTTCACAGCCCCGCGCACCAAACAGTACTTGCGAGCGCCTGTCCGACTTTGCTCTTGGTTCGGTTCGGGCTGATATCCGAATTTGAAGTCGAAATTCGGATTTTTGGGGCATAGAAACCGGTTTTCGACGTCCAATTCGGCATGGGTGCATTGAAGGATGCAAAAAAGCGCTCGCTCATTTCGCGACTGCAGTCAACGGGTACACTGTACGACATTGGCCGTTGACCAACGTGACTGCACCGACGACAGCACCTTCCTCTGCTGCTACTGCTCCAGTGTAGTACTACCCATGAGCCAGCGCAGCGAGGACAAGCACCTTCTCGGGTGGGCGCGTAGCCTCTGGAAGACAGGCAAGGCACGCAAGACAGGCGGCGTGACGCAAGACGCGGCCGTCAACTCGATGGCGCACCCGCTTCGCCGCTGCGAGCCGACGCCGACATCTGCCGCGCGCCACGTGACGGTGCGCACGGCCACGCGGCGGCCACTGAGCAACCTCACGAGCACCAGCGACGACCGTGGCGCTGCGAACCGGAGCACGTGGCCATGGGCGTTCCTCGACAA
>NW_012156636.1:0-3239 GCF_000151545.1 Saprolegnia parasitica CBS 223.65
TTCGAAAAGCTTACGCCCCTTTGGTCGCATTGATGTCCTTCTCGACGAGCGCCGTCCACTCGGGATACAAGTATGGGATCGCGTTAGGCTGGAGCGCCGGGAGCTGCGCTGCAATCGTAGCCGTTAGCGCCTCGTACACGAACCGGTTGCCCTTGGCGTTGAGATGCAGCCCGTCGCTGAGGTAGCTCTCGCGCTCCGATTGCATGGACGTCCAGAGATCGATGGCGGCGACACCCAGCGCCGTGGCGGCGCGCACACACGCTGCTGCGTAGTTGCCCGCGGTCGCATTGTTGCGCCCGTAGAGTTCGTTGTCGCCAATGGGCGGCGGCGTCAGCAAGATGAACGCGGCGTCGGGGAAAGCGGCGCGCAGCGCCGTGATAATCGTCTTGGTGTTGGCTTCGTACTGGGCGAGAGGGACGTGCTGGATGCCCGACGGCAGATCTGCGTCGTTGGCGCCGAGGAAGAGCGTGATGAGAGACGGCGCGCGCTGGTGCGTGAACTCTGCCACAATCTGCGGCAAATAGTCCAAGAACCATCTACAGTAGTAGGCCGCATCATGCTTTGTGTTGGAATGGCCGCGTCGGAAAGGACAGGGCGTACCTCGTGTTGTAGCCGCTGAGGCCGCGGTTGATGATGTCTGCGCGGCGAATGTAGTCGGCCTCGAGAAGCGTCTGGAAGCCGCCGATCGCGGGGTCGGACGCTTGCTGCGTGATCGAGTCGCCAAGAAGCAGGATGCGGGGCTGGCTCATCTTCTCGTCACAATCGCCAACTTGGTTTGTGACAGGGTTGGGGCATTTTAGCCAATCCATGAATACAAGACCAGAGATTGGCTTATTTCGCAGCATTTTTATCCAATCAACACGCGCATTCTTTTAAAACCAAACAAGAAATACGAATCGCATCCACGACGATGGTTCACCACAGCATCATCCAAGGGTTTATTCTATACCCTTGCATCATCCCACCACGGCCGATGCCTTACTACACCTCAACAACAGAGTAAATAAGTAGTCTTGTTGCATGACCTATCAAACACGCAACATCGATACCTATCAAAGCAGCTCGCCGCAACGCTGGATCATGAAGGCTACAGCTCCGTCTTTGGGTGCGTCGACTTGACCTTTCTTGCTTTTTTGGCCTTTCTGGCTTTTTGTGGCTTGTGGCTTTTGGCGCTCGGAGGATACAACGTCTCTTGGTTCCATTGGATTTCAGCGACTTGAGGCTGCTCAAAGAGGAAGGCGTGGAGCTCCTGCACCCGCGATCCTTTCTGCAGCCCCGCGAGCACCTTGGCGCCCTCGAGCTCGTAAAAATTAACGTCGAGGCCGCCGTTGAGTAGCATCTACGCGCTAGAGTTAATTGGTGCAAGATATTGTCACCAGTGTACGCTTTTCCAGAGCGCACAGAGCTCCGAGAGCGGCTTCTCATAGTCGGGGTGCGCCGCAGCAAAGGCCGTGAGCTCCGACGGCTGAAGTGTGACAAAGACCATCTCGGACTTTTCGAGCTCTTGCTTGCGGTTTCTGTCGCCAAACCGTGAGCTGGTGAGAGGGACAGATCGAATGCGGCGTACTGTTTGGCGGCGAGAGCTTCGTCTGAGAGCAGCTCTTCGTCCATGTCGCCCTTCTCCCATTGTTTCTCGAGAGCGTCGTAATCGATGGTCTTGGCCCCCAGCACGCAAGCCACAAGTAGCACTATGAGCAGCTGTACTAGCCCGGCTCGCTGCATCGTCTGTCCCTTCGCTTGGATCTTTGCAGCTTGAAGCCGAGATGATGATTGGCTCCACCTCCGTCTCTATATCCTCCATTCGGGTCCTTGTCATCGCTCGCGTGCGAGCGCGATCGTCCAGTGACCAAACCAAATGGACATAATTTCCTCAATCAAGACCGAACTACTTGGGGGCAACAACCATGTTGGTGTCCGCCATGCCAGTGGTGGGCGAGGCGGGTTAGCTATTTGACTGACGCTACCAATTTGGAGATGGCTTGAGCTCGTGTGCTCTGCGCTTCGATTTTGGATCGTGTAACGTGTGCGATCTTGGCCTTGCGCCGAAAACCTCTTCCACTTCTTGGAAACGGCCCGTCGTCGGCTGCAACGGCTGCTACTACCCCGCCGCGTCGCAGTGCCTGACGGCCGACTACGACAAGGAATACTGCGAATACCTCGCCGCCGAGTACGGCACCAAGTGGTGCACGGCGTAAAGCGCTACCCATGCTCGTCGTTTGTTTGTGCGTACATGCAATTCGCTTGAATCAATTGCTATTATTCCTTTACAATAATCAACACTTTGTTACCATTTATGTATCGCTCGAGTACAATTGGCGCACACGCTGTGATGGCCAAGCGCCAAGCAAGTATAACGTCGTGGCATGAAGGTGCATTGTCGGGGATGTGCACTTGGAAAGGCCGCTTGCTTGATTGAAACTTTATAACCTCTGAAAAGAATACGGACCCCGCTGATCGAGTGCCAAAGGGTCGGTTTCGCATTCTATTGCGTCGGGGCGCTCCAGCTGTGCTGCTCAGGCAGCTACGGTTGCCAACGGAGGTCCTACTCGGGTATCATATAGTGCTCTCCGCGCATAGGCCGCTGGACTGCGTAGGCAGTTGCATTGCGGGTGCCAAATGCCAATGAAAGATTGCAGCCGCCGCAACCGCGAAGCTGCTTCGTATGCCTCAAACAAGCGCGTTCTCTGCGTACACAAAAGATGTCTTCGTAGCTTTGTACGCATTGTCAAATATACTTACCATGCAGTTTAAACTTTGTTGCTTCATCGTACTTGTACGTAGCGGCCACCAGGCACACGCTTCGTCGCATCGGTCGCGCGTCGCGTGGCACGTCGAGTATCGAGCAGTAGAGGCCGTTCCGCCGTCGTTTTGGCTGCGGTAGCCGTCGCGGCGAGGAGCAGCGACCCGCAGCGGTCCTTGAGCATGCACGGTGGCGCGTGGTGTCGCGGCGGGGTCGTGGGCTACCGTCGCGGCACGAAGATGAACGAGGCGGCGGTCTGGAGGTCGAGCCGAGCGAGCTGCCGACGAGCCGACGACCTGGAAAGCTAGCCGCGCGGGTCGAAAACGAGGCAGCTGTGTGGGGGCGCGACAGACTGGGCGTGCCGTGGACGAGCTGGGCGCGCCGTGGACGATCTGGGCGCATGGGACCGAAGTCACGAGAATACAGGCCACGACATGATACTTGCTTGGGCCATCACAGCGTGCGCGCCAATTGTACGCGTACTACGTCCCTCCCTTGC
>NW_012156636.1:4697-6691 GCF_000151545.1 Saprolegnia parasitica CBS 223.65
ACGACATTCGCCTGCTGCGCTCGAGTCTACCAAGGTGGCCCATTCCCGCCGAACGCATTCGACGCCACTTGACGAGAGCCAACGAGTCGCTCCTTCTCCTCTCGGACGTCGTGGCCCAGCTCATCAATGCCTCTTTTGAAACCAACTCGCTTGCGCTTTGAGGACCTTATTGACAGCGACAGTACCGACATTCCAACCAACGCGCACGAGGCGAAAGAGAGCGTACGCTTGGTCGCACGTCGTGCGTCGGGCATCTCGCTCGCGCTCGCCAAGAACGGCCCCGTCACTGCCGCACGTGGCAACCACATAAAGACGCAAGCCGATGCTACTTGTGACCATCTATTGACACGCTTAACCAAAGCCCACCGCCGGCGATCGACGCCTCGTTCGCCGTAACATGCGCGAGTGGCCGGCGCTGGTCGTCGAGGTTGGCCGTTTCTAGTCGTGGACGGTGTTTCCTGTCGCCGGCAATTGGTGGCCCAATAACGTCAAGGCCAAATACGTGCTCTTGAAGCAAGTGTAGGAGGCGCTTCACGCCTCCAACTCGATTACATCGTCATTCCGTCATTGTTGCACGTATCCAATCCTGCAGGCAGGACCAAAAGCGACCGACAACTCTGCAAGCCCGCAACTGCATCATGCAACAACGGTGCGTTGATGGTGCGTCTTTGGGGCCGTGCTGATACAATGAAATAAGGAGGCTGAATCTTACTGTAGAGTACCAAGTGTTAGCAGTGGTATCGAATCTTTTGATTATATAACACTCAAAACACGTGACTTAAAGGGGCCAACGGCATTGTCGCCATATACAATGCCACAAAGGCACAACGCGCTTCCATTTCTAGTCTCCGTTTGTTTTGCAGTCCGATTCCACCGACATGTGTTTGCTACCGCAAGGTTGCCAACGCGTTCGGGTCGGATTGGAACCCGTCACTGTAGTACCAGCATGCTTCCGTTGCGTTTGGATCAAGACCATGCCACAATGGTCTATGCTATATTTGCTCCATACAAACAAAAATGTCATTCAAACGAAACTAGCGCACGCATGGCGACAACGTCAATGGTACAGGCTGGACGAGGCACGATCACGTGGCAGCGTGAAATGCAAGAGAGAGTAGAGCCGGTTCGTAGAAGTGCAATTTCAAAAAGTGCAAACTTAAACAGCCGCATGTGACGGTATCGTGAGCCAAGGTTCTAGTCGATGCTAATCAAAAATTCTTGCAGTAAAGTATCATGCGTCCTGTGGAATTCTAGGAATCCTATTGCGCGCGGCAATAGCAAGTGGTGCTGGCTTTGCCTCACAGGATATGACCACAAACTCAGATACGCAACTCAGTGGACTCAAAAAGAGCCTTTTCTATAGTGCCTCTGCTCTTGAAATCGAACACTGCGCGTCGCATGCTACGGCGATGGCGCAGTTCACACCGACATCGTGTTTTCATTTTCCAATTTCCCTCGACCACTTTACACCATCACACAATGAAGTCGATCGCGTGCCTCCTCCTCGCTGCGTCGGCCGTCCAAGGCCTGCGTCTCTCTGCCCAGAAAAGGTCGACCTCGAAACCAAGCTTGCCGCGTGGAAGGACAGCCAGGCCGGTAAGCAAGCTGAAGCCCACGGCTTTCTCCCGCCCAAGACGGAGAATGGCAACCTCGAAGACGGCGACTCCACGACGAACTCGTCCGGGTCGCGACGAACCAAAAGATCGTCCATGACCTCACAAGCAGCACAACGGTGCCGTCTTTTCGACCGACACCAGTTTGCGCTCATGACCGAAGACCAGTTTGCGGCCTTTGTCAAGGGCTCGTTCAAGCACGAGACGCCCAAGCGCCAGCTGCGCGGCGACAACATCCAGCTCACGCTGACGCAGGCCCAGCAAGAGGCGGCGGGCGTCGACTGGACAACCAACAAGTGCATGTCGCCCGTGCGCAACCAAGGTAGCTGCGGGTCGTGCTGGTCGTTTGCGGCCGTGGGTGCTGTCGAAGCCGCACACTGC
>NW_012156636.1:6791-7442 GCF_000151545.1 Saprolegnia parasitica CBS 223.65
TACCGTCGCGGCACGAAGATGAACGAGGTCGGCGGTCTGGAGGTCGAGCCGAGCGAGCTGCCGACGAGCCGACGACCTGGAAAGCTAGCCGCGCGGGTCGAAAACGAGGCAGCTGTGTGGGGGCGCGACAGACTGGGCGTGCCGTGGACGAGCTGGGCGCGCCGTGGACGATCTGGGCGCATGGGTAGGACATGGCGGAGGTCATTGGTTGAGGCGAGCGTCGCGTGGAGGACGAGGCAAGGGAGGGACGTAGTACGCGTACAATTGGCGCGCACGCTGTGATGGCCCAAGCAAGTATCATGTCGTGGCCAACGGCATTGTCGCCATATACAATGCCACAAAGGCACAACGCGCTTCCATTTCTAGTCTCCGTTTGTTTTGCAGTCCGATTCCACCGACATGTGTTTGCTACCGCAAGGTTGCCAACGCGTTCGGGTCGGATTGGAACCCGTCACTGTAGTACCAGCATGCTTCCGTTGCGTTTGGATCAAGACCATGCCACAATGGTCTATGCTATATTTGCTCCATACAAACAAAATGTCATTCAAACGAAACTAGCGCACGCATGGCGACAACGTCAATGGTACAGGCTGGACGAGGCACGATCACGTGGCAGCGTGAAATGCAAGAGAGAGTAGAGCCGGTTCGTAG
>NW_012156636.1:7542-8074 GCF_000151545.1 Saprolegnia parasitica CBS 223.65
GTGCAAACTTAAACAGCCGCATGTGACGGTATCGTGAGCCAAGGTTCTAGTCGATGCTAATCAAAAATTCTTGCAGTAAAGTATCATGCGTCCTGTGGAATTCTAGGAATCCTATTGCGCGCGGCAATAGCAAGTGGTGCTGGCTTTGCCTCACAGGATATGACCACAAACTCAGATACGCAACTCAGTGGACTCAAAAAGAGCCTTTTCTATAGTGCCTCTGCTCTTGAAATCGAACACTGCGCGTCGCATGCTACGGCGATGGCGCAGTTCACACCGACATCGTGTTTTCATTTTCCAATTTCCCTCGACCACTTTACACCATCACACAATGAAGTCGATCGCGTGCCTCCTCCTCGCTGCGTCGGCCGTCCAAGGCCTGCGTCTCTCTGCCCAAGAAAAGGTCGACCTCGAAACCAAGCTCGCGGCGTGGAAGGACAGCCAGGCCGGTAAGCAAGCTGAAGCCAACGGCTTTCTCCCGCCCAAGACGGAGAATGGCAACCTCGAAGACGGCGACATCGACGACGAACTC
>NW_012156636.1:8512-11074 GCF_000151545.1 Saprolegnia parasitica CBS 223.65
GGTTTGTGTACCGAGTCGGGTTTCCCGTATGCCTCCGGCAGCTCCAACCAGAACGGCCAGTGCAAGAATTGCCAGAAGACCAAGGTCAACGTTGGCAAGGCCGTCGATATCCAAGGCGAGAGTGCGCTCCAGAGCGCGCTCGACAAGCAGCCCGTCACGGTCATCGTCGAGGCCAGCAACAACGTGTGGCGCAACTACAAGAGCGGCGTCGTGCAGAGCTGCCCGGGTGCGCAGTCGGACCACGCGGTGATTGCTGTCGGCTATGGTACCAAGGACGGTCAGCAGCACTTTAAGATCAAGAACTCGTGGGGCACGGGCTGGGGCGAGCAAGGCTACATGTACCTCAAGCGCGGTGTGAGTGGCAAGGGTATGTGCAACGTGGCTGAAGCGCCGTCGTACTCGCCGATGACTGGCAAGCCGCAGCCGACGTCCAACCAGCCGCAGCCCTCGAAGAAGCCGATGCCCCAGCCTACGAAGAAGCCCTTGCCCAAGCCCACCAAGAAGCCCCAGGGCGGCTGCAACGGCTGCAACGGCTGCTACTACCCCGCCGCGTCGCAGTGCCTGACGGCCGACTACGACAAGGAATACTGCGAATACCTCGCCGCCGAGTACGGCACCAAGTGGTGCACGGCTTAAGGCGCTACCCATGCTCGTCGTCTTGTTTGTGCGTACATGCCATTCGCTTGTTTCCATTTATACTTGTATTCCATTTTGATAATCGACAATATGCTACTAGTACGCTGTATGCATATTCGCAAGGCATAAAAATCATATTTTTGGACTTCAGATAGGCGCAGATATTAGCTAGCCTTCAGTACGCTTCAATATCGTACTTTGGTGTGAAACTTGTCAAGATCGTGCGTAGCTCTCGTGCGTTAAAATTGAATTACTCTTGATACTCGATATTGCCTCGGAAAACGTACTACTAGTAGTATGCATTTGAGATCGGGGACGATCTACCTGTCTTGTCCAGGCAGTCGAATGTACCGGTAGGGAGAAAATACCAACACGGTTCAATTCTCGCCGAGACTATGACCGTGCTAGTCTTTTCTTGCTAATATTTTCTTGTCATTTTACAAGATACGACCGCGCTTGCATGCGAGGCCGCATCTCTTGCAAAATGCCACGTCAAGGATGTGTAGCGTCCATGCGGAGTCGCTTCGCGGGTGGTCCAATCGGACGGCTGTTCGAGCCGTTTATGGCGCCTCTATGTGTCCATGGCACATACAATCACCAAGTGTGTCGGCTGGATCCGGATAATGCGTGCGAAAGACACGCTGTGTGAGCTTGGTTTTTTCGACTGGAGCCATGACATCATTACTCGAAACGTCACTTGCTTCAAGAGCATGGTCGCAGTTCCCTTCTCGCTGCCCAAGCGGTCGCCGGCCAAGTCGCCGCTCAAAACGATTTTGCTCACGAGCGCCATCTCGGGCGGCGTCTGGGGCGCTCTGCGTCACTACGTCGCCCAGCCCATCGAGCTCGACGTGCTGCAAGTCGTCCGCATGGAGCTGGAAGAGGGCGCTGCGTCGCGCCGAGCACGCTTCGAGTTTGATAAGCACAACCCGCAGCAGCAAGCCGAGGCATTCGACTGCCTCTACGAAAACACCGAGAACCAGCACGTCTTCAACCACTGGTGATCACGTCTCTCCCAATAGTGCACTCCATATTTAATGTTATCTTGGTTACTTTTGACTCTGCTCTCCAACACGAGTTTATACAATATATTCTATCGCAAACATCGCGCTCGTCCATCCATTGTCGGTGGTTAGAAGTCTCTCGTTGTATGCTCGTTCATGAACACTGCTCCCTGCATTCGATGCATTGATTGCGTGCGTCTAGGCGATTGACGCACAATGATGGCTCTGCAATCACGACTCGCAACAGCAGCAAGACACGGTACTTTTACGCCTTTTTGCATTTGTGCTGTGGCTTCTCGAGCACGATGGGCCCTTAGCCCGTTTCCAAGAAGTGGAAGAGGTTTTCCGCGCAAGGCCGAGCAATCTAGAAGTCCGATTCCAAGATCGCACACGTGACAAGATCCAAGGTCGAGGCGCAGAGCAAGCGAGCTCAAGCCATTTCCAAATTGGTAGTGTCAGTCAAATAACCAACCCGCCTCGCCCACCACTGGCATGGCGACCAACACGGTTGTTGCCCCCAAGTAGATCGGTCTTGATTGAGGAAATGTGCTGTGCGTGCAACCGAACGGCGTGCGGCCTCTTCGAGATATTAGTAAAGTATGTACTTTTGTTGGAGAATCCGCTCCCACCCTACTGTGCAATACCGGGTAGTTGGCTTGCCCAACAGAATTCAGCCCATCGTATTTGAAAGGCAAACTCTAAATTCATACAGGAGCCTGCGTACGACCTCGAGCGAGCTAACCCTCGGCGAGTGGGGTCCACCACGGGATGGATCTCTCCGTGCGCAGCTCACTCCCAACGACCAAGTGCTGGTGCCAACTCCCACGCATTCAGGCGTAGCACTACGTATGCGAAGTCTTTGAGTTAGTTTTTGTCTAATTTGTATTTCTAACGTCGAACTACGTTTGATTGATTGATTGAACTC
>NW_012156636.1:11203-12254 GCF_000151545.1 Saprolegnia parasitica CBS 223.65
GCCGGTGACATGGACTCTGAAAAGAAATACGGACCCCGCTGATCGAGTGCCAAAGGGTCGGGTTTCGCATTCTATTGCGTCGGGGCGCTCCAGCTGTGCTGCTCAGGCAGCTACGGTTGCCAACGGAGGTCCTACTCGGGTATCATATAGTGCTCTCCGCGCATAGGCCGCTGGACTGCGTAGGCAGTTGCATTGCGGGTGCCAAATGCCAATGAAAGATTGCAGCCGCCGCAACCGCGAAGCTGCTTCGTATGCCTCAAACAAGCGCGTTCTCTGCGTACACAAAAGATGTCTTCGTAGCTTTGTACGCATTGTCAAATATACTTACCATGCAGTTTAAACTTTGTTGCTTCATCGTACTTGTACGTAGCGGCCACCAGGCACACGCTTCGTCGCATCGGTCGGGTCGGGTCGACGCGTCGCGTGGCACGTCGAGTATCGAGCAGTAGAGGCCGTTCCGCCGTCGTTTTGGCTGCGGTAGCCGTCGCGGCGAGGAGCAGCGACCCGCAGCGGTCCTTGAGCATGCACGGTGGCGCGTGGTGTCGCGGCGGGGTCGTGGGCTACCTTTCTTTTTCTCGAAGATGAACGAGGCGGCGGTCTGGAGGTCGAGCCGAGCGAGCTGCCGACGAGCCGACGACCTGTTTAAGCAGTTTCGCGGGTCGAAAACGAGGCATCTTTTGTGGGGGCGCGACAGACTGGGCGTGCCGTGGACGAGCTGGGCGCGCCGTGGACGATCTGGGCGCATGGGTAGGACATGGCGGAGGTCATTGGTTGAGGCGAGCGTCGCGTGGAGGACGAGGCAAGGGAGGGACGTAGTACGCGTACAATTGGCGCGCACGCTGTGATGGCCCAAGCAAGTATCATGTCGTGGCCAACGGCATTGTCGCCATATACAATGCCACAAAGGCACAACGCGCTTCCATTTCTAGTCTCCGTTTGTTTTGCAGTCCGATTCCACCGACATGTGTTTGCTACCGCAAGGTTGCCAACGCGTTCGGGTCGGATTGGAACCCGTCACTGTAGTACCAGCATGCTTCCGTTGCGTTTGGAT
>NW_012156636.1:37736-38434 GCF_000151545.1 Saprolegnia parasitica CBS 223.65
GCCGCCGAGTTGAGGTACACGGGCTCCATGTAGCCACAGTCGCCGCGCGTCCCCGCGTGGCCGTAGCCGTCGCTACTTGTAAAGCCCGTCGCGCACACACAGTGACCTTTGGTATAGTCGCAGAGCCCGCTAGAAAATACCTCGCAAACGAGCTAAACTACACAAAATTGTCTACCGATTGGAGCAGAGGGCGTCTTCTTTGGTGCCGACAACCGATCCCATCGTACCGTCGCTGTAGACTGCGATCGACGTCACCCCGTTCGTCGTATAGCGTACCGGCGGAAGCGCCCCAAACACGGACAAAAACGAGATCGAGATGACATTGGCGCCGTTGCTCGTGCACGCCGCCGCGCCCGCCGAGTACGACACGAGCACCTGCGATAGTCTAACGCCTCCATAAGAAAAAGGCGATAAGAAAACCTGGCCAAAGGCGGGGAGGAGGTTGAGGATGCTCGCGAGCGTCGCACTGGTGATCGTAAATGGTAGCGGCGCGGTAAAGTCACCGCGGAAGCCCAATGTAAACGTGCCCGTCTAGCGAAACCAAGTATGGATTGGATGGATAGTTGAATACTTGGATAGGATACCGTTGCCGTGCACACGATCGTTTGGACGGCGTTGACTTGGGCCACGCCATTCTTGTCGTAATACGTCAGCGGGTCGTCGCCCGTCGGACACGACACTAGACACCGTCGGCCAAT
>NW_012156636.1:38584-47062 GCF_000151545.1 Saprolegnia parasitica CBS 223.65
GCACCGGGTTGTTGTTGGGAATGCTCCCGTAGGTAAACGCCGTCCGCGGGTCGCCGTTGAGCTTGGTGAGCGGTGCGAGGTTTTGCATCGTGAGGCACGTGCCATGACCACTGCAGTCGTTGGGGCACTCGACTAGCTTGAAATCAGTAACGTCACAAAAGTCGCAAATTTTGCAAATTTCGCAAAAGTCGCAAAATTCAAAACGTACGCCGATTGCACGCGGCGCCCGTGAAGCGCGTGTCGCACAAGCACACGCCCCGCGTTCGGTCGCACGTCCCCGCATTCGAGCACTCGGCGAGTTGGTGTGCACCATTCGGGCTGCTTGGTATATCAAACCAAGAAGTGCCCATCGGACATTGCTCTATGCACATTCAGATTCAGATTCAGAAAAGAATTGCACGGTAGACAGGAATGTCGTACGCTCGGAGCAGTCGCCGCCTTGGAACCCGCTGGCACAAATGCACGCAAACGTCGGGGGGCCTTGGCAGACACCGTGGCCACTGCAGGCCAAGGTTTTCCCCTACCCCTCGCATCGACACTGGACGAGCACAGCAGTTGCGGTCTACCGGACACTGCGTGATGGCCAACGCGACGGCCCCGCAGTCGCCGCGCCGACCCACGTTGCCGTAGCCGTCGCTCGAGACATAGTTGGGAAAGCAGTTGCAGACGCCCTACGCATGTCGTCTGATTGATTGCTAGGAATCTTCGACGGACGCACCGTCGACCGGTCGCAAAGACCGCGGTTGGAGCAGTAGGCATCTTCCTTTGTGCCGTGCACCGTCGTGACAATGGTCAGCCGGGGCGACGTGCCGACCGTCGTTAGCGTCAAGGCGCCGCCATTGCCCACCAGCGACGGCAGACTAGACACAATACAGAATAGCACCGTTGTCGAGTCATTCGTCGAAACCACATACTTGCCAAAGTCTTGTGTGAATTCGATCGTGATGGCATGACCGAGCACCGTGCACGCCGTGGGCGTCAGACCCGAGAACGTGACGACGACACCGTGGAGCGATGGAAGTGCCTACCATCCGATGTCATTAGTGATGACGACGCAGTGATCGAATGCATGTAGACCAAGAGCTTGGCTTGCATACTGGCGGCCGAGTCGGACACTGGAATCGGCGCCGTGGTAAAGCCTCGAAAGGCCAGCGTGAACGACCCGCCCTACATATACGTCGATAGCACCAGCGTCTTGGCCGCCAAGCGAACCGTGGCCATGCACGTGACGACTTGCTTTTCATTGAATTGGACGCCGTTGGGGTCTTGGGTCGTGCCCGTGAGGGGGTCGTCGCCGCGGGGGCAGTGCACTATCGCGCGATCAACCTCGATCGAATCTCAAGCCAGCAAGAACAAGTACTCTCGGTGCAGCTGTAGCCTGTAAACGGATCGTCGCACTGACAGCCGTAGATCTGGTTGGCGTCCCATGGCGTCGTGTAGGGGTGCACCGTGCCAAGACCTGGATCCTTGGTCGTCGCGAGCTGGCTCATCGAGAGGCACGTGCCGCGGCCGTTGCATTTGCAAGCCACTAGCGCTCAGATAGGACACCGCTATTCACGTTCAACGGTACTGCGGTCGCAGGCAGCGCCGGTGAAGCCCGGGGAGCAGTCGCAGAGCCCTGTCGCGCGGTTGCAGACACCTCGGTTGGCGCACTCGGCGAGGTTGTGCGCATTCTCGGACGACTGCGGGTAGTCGGCCCACGCTGTGCCCATTGGACACTTGACTAGAGTCGTCATAGGAGGTTAGGAGGTTAGGAGTGAGACAACGTACGCAGCGAGCAGTCGGCGCCCATAAAAGATTGGGAGCACTGGCAGACGCCTTGAAAGTGACAGAGGCCGTGGCCACTGCAGTCGTTGGGGCACTGAGACGCCCGTGCCATCTGCAGCGTCACCGCCGCCGCAAGAAGCACTCGAAGCACCACCATTTTACCCTGTGGTGCTATTCCTGGGTCCAATGACCGTTGCATCCGGAAGTACATACGTGTAGTACATTGCAGGACCAACATTGCTAGACCTCAACAACAACTACATGGTCTTCGCTGGGAGAATCGAATCCAAAGGCGCTTTGTGGTATTTCTGGTCTCTCTCTCAAGCACACTTGTGCTAAGCGATGGCGCACACTTTATTAATACAAGCTGGGGCCGGTATCACGGGGTGAAGCACCTCTCGGACCCAGCGCGCCGCGAACAACCAAGTTTTCGTACTAGCTCCCACGCATGCAGGCGTAGCGCTACGTAGGCCAAATTGTTGAGTTGAGTTTCGTCAACTCATGATGTCAACACAAACACGTTGGATGGATGCATCGATGATAGATGGTGCTACTTGTGCCATCGCTCACAGGGTTCCATGCTCTCTCGACCCATGGTCATCATCCTACATTCTAACCCTCCCTTCGTCTGGCGAGTGCACTACGTAAAGGTGCATCGGTAACTAAGGCCAACTGACAGCTGGAGCCCAGGCCTCAGGCTTCATCCGAACGGTTTCTCGGTAGGACTATCTTTCTGATAGATTGATACAAACACACACTTTGTCCCGACCTCGTGGTTTGAGAGCTGCGTAGATGATAGGTATACCCCGTGCTCAACCACTGAATCAGGCGTCGACTGCCACACTGTCAACATCGTCGGCGCCTGTAGCGACAGCACTTGTCGCATGGTCTATTGCCCATGGCCTGTTGCTCATGGCCTGTACGCAGCTGCAACGACAGCATGCACCCTCCAACGTCAACGATCAAGTCGCTACGTGTAGACTCGCAGCACTTGTGTGTCTTTAGAGGGAGTATGGCGTCGCTACGAGCCCTGCCTCTAAAACTCGCTCGTTCGGAACGTCGCGGTGGTCTTCTTGGGCGGCGGCGACTCGCCTTGGTCTTGAGTGTCACGACGGTACAATCGCACTTCGCGGGGCTTCTTCACGTGCTCCTCCTCTTCCATCCACTCGACAAGCGGGTACACGATCACCTTGTCGATGAGCCAGACGCACGTGAATCGCTGGCCGGTCAAGACGTCGTTGGCGAGCCGATGGTATGTCGCCCAGCCCGTCACGGCAAAGTACGTTGAGAGGACGGCGTCCAGCGTATACGTCTCGCGGCGGGCGAGCGAGCTCACCTAGCATAGACGTCGCATCAGACAAAAGCATGACGTGGCAGCATGCGGTACCATGGCGGTGATCGCGGTCGTCCACACAATCGACTTGACCCAATTGACCGGGCTCTCGACGCGGTGGTAGTACGTGTGCCAGACCATGCCACAGAGGATGAGGAGCGTCGAGTGGCCGCAGTAGATCGTGTCGCGGCACGCCACGAGGCTCACGTTGGTTTGCGACCGAATCCACTCGGCGAGGCTGCGGCGCGAGAGTAGAAAGTGCTGGACGACTTCGCGGGCGCTCGGATTCTTCTCTTCGACGAGACACGTCGGGTTCGAGTCGGGCAGAAACGTCATGAGCGCGAGGAGCGTCCGCGCCATGAGCAGCGCCGCGTAGATGAGAAGGACCCGGCGCAGAATAATGCTGCGCAGGGGATGCAGCGCCACAAAGGTCGCGGTCGCGCCGAGCACGAGCTGCAAGAGAAAGCTCGGCGGGATCGGAATCGACGGCAAAAAGTCATGGCCGACGTCGGGCAGCGCGCTGTGGTGGTTGGGCGTCCGGAAGAACGCGAGCGACTTGACGAGCGCCGAGAGGAAGACGGCGCACGCGAGAAACATGGCCGAGACCGCGAGCCGGCGCGACGTCGGGTAGATGACCGTGATCGCAAAGAAGACGCCGACGCTCAGGAGGAAGAAGTGCTGCAGGTCGAGCGCATCGCCGATCGCGACGCCGACCGTCGCGCCATGGAGCCAGCAGCAGACGCAGAGGAAGCTCGTGAAGACCTTGGACACCATCTCGTCACCGCGTTGCTCTGTGCGGCGCCGCCTCCGAGTCCGGATACCGTGCCAGGTACTTTAACGAATGGCGTTTCCCCATAAAAAAGACTCAGATCCAATACAATTCACGAGATGCAATACTATAAAAACACAAGGTCCATTGTCCGGATACGAAAAGTGAGTAATTGCCGTAGGCAGTCCGCGGCGACCGCCTTCAGCCGACGTTATCACTTACCGCTCCCCAAATGCGGCAAGGTCACCGCTGGTCTGTCACGGCTATAAGAAACTACATCAGAAAGGGTACGCAGGCTGGTATGCAGGCTGGTATGCTATATTCTTGACGTCCACGCAGACGTCCATCCAGTATCCGATGCGGCTGGACCCTAACCCTATCCAATCCGCATGCGTCGATCCAGTGTATACATCGCGCTGCGTCTACGGGCGCTTTCTACCTACGATGGACCGTACTTGTGTCGAGCGTGCCAGGTGCACCAGAGAAGCGTCAGAGGCAGTTGTGCGAGCGAGAACCTACGGCCATACTTGGCATCCCAACCCTGCTCTTCCGCCCCATCAGCGCACTCGCTCTAGCGACGATGGCAGTGCTCTCGTCCCGGCGGTCGAGCGTCCAGCGGCGTCGCATCCCTCTCTGCATCCTCACTCGATGGTATCTGCCCTTTTACTTCAGCAGCGTTTAACACAAGACACAGATTGGACGATACAAAAAGCCATGTATTATGAACGTGATCACTCGAAACGAGACGAAGCCTACGTCGCTTACCGGCGGCCCGTGTGGAACTTGTAGAGAATGAACGCAAAGATGAGCTGGAAGAGCACCGTGTACGCAGCGAGGATGCCCATGTTGCGGTTGACGTCGACGTTCTGGAAGCCATAGCGCGTCAAAATCGCCTTCGCCGTCGCGTCCGTCGACTGCATCGGGTTGAAGTGCGTGTACACAAACGACTCGAACGAGTACGTGTGGAAGGCCATGTAGTACGCCCAGATCCAGTAGTCGGGAATCGCGTGCTTGGGCACCATGAAGCCCTCGCAGAGCATAAACATGCCAAAGAGACCGGCGCCGAGCGCAATCCCAATAATGTAGTGGGGCACGGCGGCGGCAATGACACACATGAGCGACTCGGCCGCGACCAGCGACAAAAAGAGGTTGAGGAAAAAATAGCCAAACCCGTTGAGGTCCGCGAGCCAGACCACCAGCATCGTCGAGAGGATCGAGATGAGCGCGATGCCGGGCAAGGCCGCGAGCAAGTTGGCAAATACGTAGCTGCCGACGTTAAGGCCTTGGTTGGCCCGTTCGCGGACAAAGACTGCGCGTTGTTCGATAAAGAAGGGAAGCACAGCGACGCTCATAAAGACGAGGAACGCTTGGACGTAAAAGAGCATCGGCAGCAGATCTTCCTTGGTCAAATCCGTGTTGGTGTGGTAGTACATGGTGCCGACCATGAACGAGAGCATGATGTACATGAAGAGGCGGACCCAGTAGATGCCCGGGTTGCGAATGTTGTCGAGCGTGTTGCGGTGCATGAGCACCATCCACTGCGTCAAGCCGGACGCGCCTTGGCTCGGCACCTTCTTGGGCGAGAGGACCGAGGCGGCGTGGCGATCGGCTTCAATGGCCCGGACAATACCGTTGCAGAGCTCGCTCGACGCATACGACTTGACGAACGCAGGGACGTCAGCGTGGCCCTCAAAGTCCGTGTTGACGAGACTCACAAAGTACTCGGCCGGGTTCGTGTACAGCGGGCACGGGTAGTTGAGCGACTCGAAATGGGTCAGCGCGGCCGATGGCGCGCCATAAAAGACCGTGCTGCCTTCGACAAGGATCGAGACGGTCGAAAACATGTTGTAGACCTCGGCCGACGGCTGGTGGATCGTGCAAATGACCGTGCGACCCGTCGCGCAGAGCTTCGCAATGTACTTCATAATGTGGTACGTCGACGCCGAGTCGAGACCGGACGTCGGTTCATCCAGCAGCAGAATCGACGGGTTCGTCAAGAGCGCAATCGCAATCGAGAGCCGGCGCTTCTGGCCACCGGAAATGCCCTTGAAGAAGAGGTCGCCGACGCGCGTGTTGGCGCAGCTCGTCAAGCCCATGTCGGCAATCGCGGCCTGGACTCGCTCTTCCTGGACCGCATGCGCATCCTGGAGCGAGATCTTGGCCGCAAACCGCAGCGTCTCGAGGACTGTAAACGACCCAAGGAGCGAGTCTTCTTGGGCCACGTACGTGGCCATTTTGCGGAACGACTTGGAGTGGCGCGTGTGGCCATTGACTTCGATGTTGCCCTCGATCGTACCGCTCGAGACGCGGTCGGCGAGGATGTCGAGGAGCGTCGTCTTGCCGCTGCCGGACGGCCCCATGATGGCCGTGAGCTGGCCGGGCGAGACGTGGCCATGGATGTTCTTGAGGATCGTCTTGGGCGGGCCGTTCTTGCCGAGAAGCGTCGTGGGCTGCACCGTGTAGCGCAAATTGTGCCAGCTCAACGTCGCCGGGTCGACGCTCTCGTGGTGCGTCTCGCCGTTGACCGCGAGCGTGAACGGCGTCTCGAGCGTCGAGAGGAACTTGTTGTTATCGCTCGGTGTCTCCATTCTAGCCTACTTGGCACTCTTACTGGCAATCACGAAGTGAGCGGGTCGGTCGTTGGTCGTTGGTGGCCAAAAAATCCACGTCCCTTGGCAATGCACCTCTGCGTGTCCCACATTCAATCATTTATACATTGGTGAAAAATGTGAAAATACAGCGACGAATCGCCACTGGCGATTTTAAACTGCAATGTCGACTGCAATCTCAACTGCAATCTGAAAATCGGAAACGGTGGCTACTCGGACGCAATGTTCTGTACATGCGTCGAGCCTGGCTGCAGGAAGAGCAGTCGCTTGGCCCAATTACGAAGCGATGCGAGCGAGTGTGGAGTGCGGTGCGAGAGATGAGGGACAGGCCGCGTGAAAAACATCGGTGGTTTATTTCCTTCCCTTCCCTTGCAGCTGGGGGCGTCGAACGTCGAAGCGTGCGACCAACGGCACATCTGGTGCCACCGCGTTACTGCTTGGCATGACGAATCGCGCATGCTGCAGTGAGCTGTCGTGATCAAGTAAAACGCCCGGGCGTCTCCTCCTGCGTACACGGTGACCGACGCTAATCATAACGTGGCAACGTCTCGGCGATGCAACGAGCTTGGTTGGCGGTGAATCGTTGGTGGTTGAGCTCGTTTTTCGACAAACACTAGGATGTGTGTGATATAAAACCGTCGAATTCATTTGATATAAATTGACTGGAAAGACGAGTGCTGCCCTCGCAAGATTGGTGTGGCCTGCACACACGCCTGCTTATCGTCCTAACTTTTGCCCACTTCGACGTGCACTTGCACTGCTCGGAAACGCCAGCGCCGGCTGCTGCACGATGCCGTCATCGATGGCGTGCTGGCTTAGTACCATTTGTATTGGCGACGATGCCGTCCACATCCATCCAAGTATGGATCTTTTAATGCGCTCGTACGAGTTCATGAAGAGCTCTCTTTGTGATTTAGTGACGACGTAGCATCCGTCAGTCCCTACCCTGGTCTGCAGTCGTGGTGAGCGCATGACGGCCGCGCTGTCAAATCGTTCTTTTTCAAGACGCTGTCATCGCACGCCAGTAGTCGACGCGTCGTCGTCCTACCGCGATGAGTAGTAGCTGGAGATGCAGCGGATGGCTGTCTTTGCCTCTTGCTCGGTTGCTTGCCCATTCATTGCTACTCACAACGCGCGCGATCTTACGAGCGCTTCGTCTTGTTGCAAGGTCGACGGCACGTTGCGTACACCCGCATCTAGAGCCTTTCTTCCCGTTTAGAGACGCCGCTAAATAAACACCAAACAAATAGTCGGTCGCGCTCTATCGTCTTGCCTGCGTCTACGACGAGACGGACGCTCAATCGAGCAGCGTTCGAGTAGCCACGGGACACATCGAATGTGGCATGATGCGCCCCCCGACCACGGTTCTTGGTGGTGGCTGGCTCTTGCTACGTTTCTCGTGCCAATCGACTTTAACGAAAGACACCGTGTTAGTCTCACCCACGTCCACTCTTGAAAGACAGATATCCAGCGTAGACACAAGCGCGCGTCCAACTCCACATACTGCGTCAAAGCTGAGTAGCTTGGCAGTCCCGCGCATTCTCTGTTGGTTGCTTGCTCGCGATCGCACGTCTTGATCGCTTACCGACCACAGTCATGGTAGAGAACATGCCAGTACCCTCTTCTTCGCGGTGCCGTGGTCCTCCATGGCCTCGAAACACTGGTCCGAGAGCGATCGGCGCGGAGGAGCGATTAGCAACGACCCAAGCGTCGCACGCGGTGTCGCCTCGCTCAGGACAGCCTCGTTCGTCGAGCGTCGCGAACGTACGACAGTGTCTACTCGGTGTCTACGCAACTCCAGCATCAGGAGCATCGGCGTCGATGATGACCCTTGCCGACGGAGCCGACGACAGGCGGCCTCCACTGTGCCTCGGCCCACCATGGCACCCGCATTTGAATCATGTCTAGCGTATTAAAATAATTCTAGGAAAATTATTCGGCCGCAAAACGTGTGTTTTTGAACATGTCCCACACCATTCTCATATCCATTAATATCACTA